>NC_050578.1:32296949-32441949 GCF_011100635.1 Trichosurus vulpecula
GTTTTCACTTTTCTCTAAGCAACCTAATAATCTCTGCCATTCAATGACATATGAGAAAAGGGGAGCACAGGAAATTAATTACATTATGTTTTTTATTCATCCCATGGGCACATAGTGACCTGTAATTATCCTGGATCCCAGAGCTTTGCCTAAATCTCTCTTCTCCTCCTCCCCCCCCCCACAAACTCTCTGGAAACAGACTGCTGGTCAATGACTCAGGAACTAGGTAGTTCAGCAGCTTTTGATAAAAAAAAATCCAAGGTTCCTACATATGCAATCACTAAATGTTCCCTTTCCGAATCCTGATGCAACACAAAGAACTCTGGAACAGTCAGAGGAATGGGTTTGTATCACCTGAGCCTTGACTGCTGTGTGACTTTGGGCTGGTCAGCTAACTTCTCACCTATAAAATGAGGGTCTTGGACTAGATGACCTCCAAGTGCCCTCTACGATTTCATATTTTTCCTTCCATCCAGATTGCATGGTACCCTTTGATGAATTCTTTTATGCCTTTGGGCTATCTTTGAGTGTTCAAGTTGATGTCTCCTTACTTCAGTACAATCCCTGATTTCATTTTGGGAGCTACTAAAAGCATCAGTGTCAATTATAACCTCTCTGTACATTAGGAGATAGTCCTCATGACTCATTAGACTATGAGTTCCTTGAGAATAGGGACTGTTTTAGTCTTTCTTTGTATCCTAGAACTTAGCACAGTATCTGACACATAGTAGAAACTTAATAAAACTTGACTAGATGACTTCTCTGATGGGAAAAAAATATACTTATTGGCTGTCCTGCTGATGAATTTCTATGGATTGGCTAGGCTGAGCCTTAGCTATCAGATGCATAGCTTATTTGTACATGGTTGTTTGCATGGTGTGAGCATGATTAGATTGTGAGCAGGAACTATTTTTTGACTTTTTTTGTATCCTTAGTGCTTAGCACTTAGTACCTTCTTGTTTTTCAGTCATTTTGGTCATGTCTTATTCTTCATGACCCCATTTGGGGTTTTCTTGATAAAGATATTGGAGTGGTTTGCCATTTCCTTCTCCAGTTCATTTTACAGATGAGGAAATTAGACAAATAGGGTTAAGTGACTTGCCCAGAGTCACACAAATAGTAAGTGTCTGAGGCTGGATTTGAACTCAGGTTTTCCTGACTCCAGGTCCAGCGCTCTATTCACTGTGCCATCTAGTTGTCCTTCCTGGTGCCTAGTAGGTGATTGATAAGAACTTATTGACTGAATGACTATCGCTTGGTGAATTCTCAACATCCTTTTAGCTTGTTAGCATCTGAAGACTTTGAGCTTTATTGGTATGGCTTTCATCTCACAACAGAAGAGGACTGTCATGGAGGAGCCTGATTTCAGGGGTATAAAAATGTTAGGAAAATTAGTACATTCTCATCAGGAATGGAGGGGCATGGCATCCCAAAACAGTAGAGCTAATACTATTGCTGGGCTCTGTCCTAGTCAGACTCTGTGTCCCATATTTTTAGGACACTCACTGATAACTAGAGGCCACGAAGAGGAGAGAGATGAAAATATCTGGGGCTCTAAAGACTATGCCATATGAAGATAGGCTGAGGAAACTAGGGAGGGAGGGATACATGGGAGCTGGTTTCAAGTACCTGGAGGGCAGTTATGAGGAAGAAGGAATAGACTTATGATATTTGGTTAAAGAAAACTGAAGAGAGGTGAAAAGAGATAGATTGATTATAAGGGAAAACCTTATGACAATTTAAAGCTATTGAAAAGTGGAGAGAGGCAGCTGCCATGGGAAGTAGTGAGTTCTATTTCACTTGTGATCTTTAATTGTAGGCTGGGTGACCCATTGGTAGACATACTGGAGGGGATATCCCTGTTTAGGTATGAGATAGACTGAATAACCTCTCAATTCCCTTTAAACTCTGAGATTCCATGATTGTAGGACACTGTGTGTGTGTGTGTGTGTATGTGTGTGTGTGTGTGTGTGTGTGAGAGAGAGAGAGAGAGAGAGAGAGAGCACTAAAAAAACTTCCAACGATCATATACATACACACACGTATATGGATATACATGGACAGGCATCTATACATATATATTTTTTCACATGGCACATGCCGTTATGATTATTCTCTTCTGACAGAGAAGGCAATATGTTAGAAAGAAGTTATATAAATAGGACATCAGAAAGAATGTGTGGCTTTGATCTTACTTTTAATTAATTGCACCAGGGGAAGATTTAGATCATACAATTGTGGGGTGGTAAGTGTTGCTTGTGTAAATAATTAATAAGCGTGTATGAACCATTATGCTTTTATCTGTTCTTCCTAGAGGAAAATCAGACACCTACAATTCAACCAGCTGGAAATAATCTGTCAGCTAACCTTGGCTTTGTAAAAAATTTACCATATGGGGACATTTTCTCAAGTCAGAGAATCTCAAAGTTGGAAGGATCCTCCAAAGATATCTAGAAGTTCATGCCTCCCTGACCAAGAATCCCTTCACAACACCCCTAAAAAGTTTTCAGTCAATCTTTGAATGAAGATTTCCCCTTCTTCCCATAAATGATGAAAAACCCCCTAATTCCTGATGCAACAATTTCCATTTTGGGACAATGTTATTGTGGTTTTTTTCTCTTGTATTGAATGGAAATCTCTCGTGATGTAACTACCCTGTATTTTTAGTGCTGTCCTTTGGGACAAGTGATTAAAAATGGTCTAAGTCTTTCTTTCACAAGAGAAGCTTTCAAATATTTGATAACAGCTATCATACCCTTTTCTAGGTTCTCTTCTTTAGATTAACATTCTTCATTCCTTTAATCCATCTTTAGATCTCGTGGTTTCCAATAGCTTGGTCATCTTGGTCATCACACCTTTAAACACTCTACAGCTTGTCAATATCCTACCCACCACCGAACATAGTTCTCCAAGTGCAGTTCGGTAAAGAGCAGAGAACATTGGCTCTAATGCCTCTGTCATCCTGGATGCTGTTCCTCTCAAAATGTAGCCCAAGACTACATTACCTTCTTTGACTGCCATGTTCCGTTATTGACTTGTGTTGACCCCCCTTTTTATAATCCACCATAGTGGATTACTGAATCTAAAGACATTCTTTTTGAAAGAACATTAACTTACTTCAATTACTATGACACAACAGATTATAAATAATGTCTTGTCATTGTAACTCAGGAAGGTTAAGCAGCCTGCTCTTCCTCCTATAAGATGGGAAAAAGTGTCAGGAGTATTTTTGGTAACTTCTTACTAAACCAATCTGTGTAAGATTTTGTTCCCAGGGAAAGAGAGTCACTTTTCTTTTCCTCCACATATGAGAAGACTGCTGTCCCCCACCCCCAGTTACCCAAAACCCACTTCTGATTATGTTAATTCCCCATTCAATTGACTTCGCTAGCTTGCTATTGCCTCTAGGGTGGCCATTCAGTATTAAAAGCATTTTAAAACTTTGCCCCAGCCTATTTTCCAGCCTTGTTCTCCTTTCCATATCCTAAAGACAGACTAGTTTCTTTTGCCCTTCCTCAGTTTCCCCTTCATGTCCTCCAGCGTAGCCCAAACACTTCTGTTTCTTAAAATCCCCCATTTCCTTCAAAACTCAGCTGGAAGGCCGCTTGATTTGCATTTATAGAGTGAGTTTCTTCATCGAAGGGTTACCTGTTCCAGCGAAGTCACACATCCAGTTCCTGTTCCTATCCTATCCACTAGGGAGGAGATAATTTCATTAATCATTATAATTATGGATATATTATATTATATATATATTATATGGATGTATTATATTACATATATATTATATGGATATATTATATTACATATATATTATAATACAAAATTATGATAAAATGAAATTATAAGAATAGTTAGCACTTACATAGTGACTTGAAGTTTGCACTTCATAAGTTATTTGATCCCCACAATAGCCTTGTTGTTATTATTACTGTCACTTTGCAGATGAGGAAATCAAGGCTTCAAGGTGAAGTGACTTGATCAGGGTCACAGCTAGTATTTGAGGAAAGAACTGAACTTAGCTTCAGGGTGGATCACATAGCTCCGCTGGTAGCCGCCATGGTTCCTCAGGGAGAGTTCATAGTCTGGGTGGAAAGGTGTGGCCCAAGGTAATGCAAACAGAAGAATATGGTGGGACTGACACACCCCACGCCTGATAGAGTTCTTCTGCCAATTATAGGCTATCAGTGTAGGAATAAACCAGGTGGCCAGGAGAATATAAGACAAGGCAGGGGAAGCTCCTCTTCTCCTTATATGTGAGGGGATGTA
This sequence comes from Trichosurus vulpecula, assembly GCF_011100635.1. Classification (NCBI taxonomy): domain Eukaryota; kingdom Metazoa; phylum Chordata; class Mammalia; order Diprotodontia; family Phalangeridae; genus Trichosurus; species Trichosurus vulpecula. The sequence goes on from NC_050578.1 coordinate 32,301,219, forward strand.
TGCTATTGAGGTAGAACAATTCACTTTTAACTTGAATCTAGAGGACACTGCCATTGTGGCCATCTTTCCAGAGAATATGAGCATGGGAAATCTGGGAAATGAAGGGAACTGGTGCTTTTCAATGAAAGTTTTTGAGTTCTCGATGGTTTTGGAAGACTGACAAATTCTTCACCCTGACCCATCACCACTCCCACAAGGAGGAAAAGAGACCTTGTGACCTTGGAGATGGTGGCAGAGAATGGAAGCTATCCCAGACTATCTCAGAGCCCAGGGTAGTCCAGCCTGCGTCCTTATACTGAGCTTTTCCAGGATGGGTTGAGCCTTGAGTTGATTCTCTGTTCTCCTCAGCATGAGGGAGATTTCTATGCAGTAACACATGGCCATGCAGAAAAAAGACAGTCTATCGGGAGAGGCCTGTATCTGTTAGTCTGTAGGTAGTTTTATTTGGGTTTTCTTGTTGCATGTGTGGTACTATATTAAAATTCAAACAATCATTCAAATCTATTACAATCCTACTTACTTGAAACCATGCACTGATGTAAAGGAAAAGACCCTAAGGGAAAGGAGATTTAAATTACTGAGGATTTATAAATGCAGTTGGAGCAGCCAGTGTAAACTACCTGAGGGTCTGAGACTCACACATTTAATAGAAATAAGAGTTTACTTGAGAGAGAACGTTTCTTCAGACCAGATACTCTTGGCCTATGCAAGCAAGTAACCACTGCGTTTATGTGGAAGGGAGTGGTGCAGACTGAGATATTGTTGAAAAGAAAGCCTGAACAGAAAGCCATGGCCCCCTGAAGGGAGAGGGACTGAGGTGGATGAGGTAGACCTAGTGGGTGCTTTCTGTGGACCTCATTACGTTCTGAAGGAGCTCCTTGAGAGACAACTGTTTTTTTACCTTTTTATTTTTTCACTCCTAGACCTTAGCAGAGTGGTGGTCAAGCATTCTGGTCATGCTGCCCTCCAATTGGCTAGCTATTGTGGTCCTGTCCACTCAAGACAAATGATGTGATTGTGATCGGACACCTGTTTCATGGGACAGGGTCTGTGGGACATGCTGCGTTTCTGTTTCTGTGGGAACTAAGAGTTCAGGGCCATGTTTGTTGTTCTAGTGAGCAGTGAGGCATAAATTAGGACATTGATAGGGGGGCTAGGTAGGTATAGTGGGCCTATAATGAAGTTAGACTATTGGGGCTGGGGGCAGCTCTATCAGGACTCCATCAGGTGTATGCAAGCAAATAAATGCAAAGTAAATTGATGAGAAAGAGAGCATTGGTCATTAGTGAAAGCTTCATGGGAGAGTGAGGCCTGAGTCTGGAAGAATTCTGAAAGGCAAGATTGAGTAGGGAGTGGATTTCAATTGAGGTACAAGTCTTATTCAAATGTGTGGAGGTAGCAGGTATAACATTAAGTTTAAAAACAACTACTAGTTCAGTTGGGATGGACCATAAGGTATTATAGGATAAGGCCAACAGGATAGGTTAGAGCACAATTGTAAAAGGGCCTTAAATGCTGAACTGAAGTTTGCATTTTATTCTGTAAGCAGTAGGGAGCCAGTGAATTCTAAGGGAGAGGTCCTGAGTATCTGAAGTAAGACATTGGCTCAGTTGGTGAAGAGAAATGGACTGATGTGAGAAATGTTGTGGAGGAAGATTTGGCAACTGATTGACTTTGGGGGAAGGAAAATGCTAAACTTATGAACCTGGTGTCTAGGACATTGGTGGAGGGTTGAAGAAAATGGGCCATCAGCTGTTAGAAGCTGGTGTGGACAGAAGAACAGTCTAGTCGGACACAGGAGAGTCAAGACATAGATCAGTATGGAAAGATCAGATGGAGAGATGTGGCCATGGTGTCCCTGGACATAGGACTTGAGCTTGGACCATGATTCCTTGGAGCTGAAATGATGGCTTTCAGTTATCCTTCAGTCTGTAGAAAGGTTTCCAAGAAAGAAAGGTCAAAATGTAGCTACACTTGCACCCTAACCATTTACCACTGAATCCTGGAGGTCTTAAAAGCATCTCCTGTGACTTCCTTTCCCTATGCTATTGAATCATTCATCTTCCTTGGAAGTATGGAAGACAGTAACCATTGGGTACAGGGAGTGTTTTTATTACTTCATATGCTTTCTTGTTATCGGTTGTTTCATGTCTTAAATGATTTTGTTTTTGGATTTTGTTGTCTTTGGAATGATCTAGCAACAACGTAAATAATTAAATAGGGTTTGGGCTCTGCTTTGAACACTTAATTACCCCTAAACAAGTAGAAGGAACCTCAGAGTAGTCAAAGGTTGCTATATGACTAATAGAGGAATCATGAAAAGCTTTATGAAGTAGATAGCAAATTTAAAATTTAACAGCTGAAAAGAGGAGGGGCAAAGACATGGAGGTGGCAAAGGGCAGGCTATATTTGGGAGACAAAATATAGCCCAAACTATGTAAAGGGGAGTAATACGAAATGTTTGATCTAGAAGGAACCTTAGAGTTCCTCTACCAGGATTTTCTTTTTACAGGGATGCCCTGAGGTGGAATGGGATTTGCTCAACATTGGACTTCTAGTGAGTAGCAGAACTGACAATTTCAGGTGCTTGATATACAAGCTGTTTTTCAGTCATTTTCAGTCATATTCGACTCTTCATGACTTTCTTGGCAGAGGTATCAGAATGGTTCGCCATATTCTTCTCCAGATCATTTTACAGATGAGGTAACTGAGACAAACAGGTTTAAATGACTTGCCCAGGTTGACACAGCTAGTAAGTGTCTGAGGTCGGATTTGATCTCAGGAAGGTGAGTCTTCCGGATTCCAGTCCTGGCACTCTATCCACTGTTCCACTTAGCTTCTGGAAAAGGTAATTACCTTAAGATATTTGAGCGACTTTCACTTTAGTTAATCAGAAAAGCAATAAACATTTATTAAGCTTGTACTATGTATCAGGCCTGTGCTAAGTACTGAGGATGCAGATATAAGGAAAAAGAAAACCATCACCTGACATTAAGTAGTTTATGAAGGAAGAGAGCACAATGGTGGGGGAAGAGGGGAGGATTTGGGGGAAGAAGGTCCCCACATGGAGGCACCATGGTGGGAGTCAAAAGCACAGGTGGAATGACCAGTCTGGGCCCATTCCCCAATGGAGGCCCTCCAGAAGGAACCCAGCAGTGAGAGAAGAGAATTGTCATGGTGGAGGGACATGTCCCAGGGTGAGAAGGACCCCAAGCCTTTAGGCAAGAAGCTGGATTACAAAGGAGAGAGTAGGTGAGGGAATAAAGATTTCAAGATTATTCTTCCAAAAAGCTTGCCATTTGGTCATTGGAAAGAGAGAGTATGGTGACTAGGCAGTCAGAAGGGTGGAGGGAAGTTAATTCTCGAGAATCAGGTTGACTAAAAGAAGGAAGAAGCCAATGGTCAGGAAGATTGAAGATATAAGAGAGAAGATTCTGGTTGTGTTATTCCCTTACTCTAAGACCTATGCTAGGTTGAAGTTCAAACTGTCTTTCCTGCCGCTCAAGGCTCTTCACAATCTGATGAAACCCTGAGGCCTAAGGAGGGGGAAGAAGAAGCAATACCACCATTCTGGGTTGAGAGATGAATTTTAATTGAAACCTTTGAGGTTTCTCTCCTGTTCCTTTCACTTGCGGCTGAGTGTTTGTACATCACAGGCAACTAGAGTGAGCAGTGGATAGAGTGCTGAGTTTGAAGTTGACAAGACTCATCTTCCTGAGTTCAAATCTGGTCTCAGAGACTTAGTAATTGTGTGACCCTGGGTGCATCACTTAACCCTGTTTGCTTCAGTTTCCTCATCTGTAAAATGAGCTGGAGAAGGAAATGGCAAACCCCTCCAGTGTCTTTGCCAAGAAAACCCCAAATGGGGTCAGGAGGGATCGGGCACGACTGAAAACAGCAGCAACAATAATGACCTTTTCTAAGTCACTTTTTGCCTTTTTGGCAGTTTCTTGAAGGATTTGACGCTGTTGAATGCCTCCTCCTTCTTGAAACTTTCCCATTCCTTGGCTTCTGGGACACCCCACTGTTTTATTTCTTCTTTTCTGTACGTTTTGAAAGCTTCTTTTCCTTCCCAGCTTCTAAATATTAGCCTTCTATAAGATCCTCTCTCTAGCCCTCTTCACTTCACTCTCTGCCCTTTCTTTTTTTTGGCAATCCCATTCATTCCCATGGCCTCAACTATGACCTCTGTGTGGATAATTCCAAAACCAGCCCTGATCTCACTCCCAAGCACTAGTCTTGAATTTCCAGCCACCTCATCGATCACAGGATTGAGAAGTAGGAGGGACCTTAGAGATCATAGGAGGGTCCATTTGTCTACACAACCCACTGACTTTACAGAGAAAAAAAAAAAACAGCTTATGTCCAGAGAAATGATTTGTGTTTCACAAAGTCTCAAGGGTAGCCAGTCAAACTTGAACCCAGATCTTCAGACTTCAAATTGATAATGTCCTTTCCCAACTATATCACTTGTTTGAGGTCTTGCCAGGACTTGGATATGAACGTTTTTCCCAACAGAACTTATTATCTTGCTCTTGCCCTCAAAATATATTAGCTCCTCCCTACTTCCTACTATTTATTAAAGAAGAGACCATTCTTCTAATGACCTAGCTTCAAAGTCTCAGAGTCCCCTATCAGTCCACTTTTGCTACCAGGTTTGGGCTTTCTTGATCTCTCACTCTGAGGGCTTTCCCCTCCCAGACTGATTCTTTTATGAAGGCAAACTAGAACATCTTTTGCCTCAGTTCTTACCTACTGTTTAATTACAGAATGGGCATTGCCTTGGACAAACTGAGACCTGGGAAAGACCTTAGTTTAAAAAGGTCAAGTTCTCCCACTGTATCTAGGGTCATTGTCAGTTGCCTTGACCTAGGTCTTGCCGGACTCTGACGACTCTGGAGGAGAGAGTGAGGCTGATGACTTTGCACAGACCTGCCTCACTTAAATCGGATTCACTTGCAAGTCAAGACATCACACTCCTGAGGTCTTTGGTTCTGTTTGAGAATGAAAGAATCAACAACAGCACTTGAACAGGGACATAATTCTATTTCTAGGACCTAGAGGTTATAAGGCGCGGAGGAAATATTCTGGCTTAGAAGGAAGTTGGCTTTGGAGACAGAGGACTTAGGCTTGAATTCTGCCTTTGCCACGAACTATGTGGCCACAGACTAATTATTTCACCTTTCTTGTTAATATATTTTGAGGGCAAGAGTGAAATAGATAACTTGGCAACAGAGTGGAAATGGTGGCTAGTAAGAAATAGGGAGAAGTTGAGGATGACACCTAGGTTTTGAGCCTGAGGGACTAGGAGGATGGTGTCACCCTGGATAGTAATAGAAAATTTAGGAGTAGGGGAGGATATAGGGGGAAAATAATGAGTTCAGTTTTAGACAGGTCGAGTTTAAGATGTTTCCTGGACATCCAATTTGAGATGTTTGAAAAGGCAGCTGGTAAAGAAAATTGGAGATTAGCAGAGGTTGGGGCAGCATAGGTAGATTTGAGAATTATTATCATTAAACCCATGGGAGTTGATGGGAATCCCCAAGTGAAGTAGTGTAGAGGAAGAAAAGGAGAGGGCCCAGTGTAGAATCATGAAGGTCACCTATGGTTAGAAGCCATGTTCTAGATGAGGATTCAGCAAAGAAGACTGAGAAGCTGGAAATGGAGAAGACCTGTTCGATCAGGGGCACTGGTTCTACTACAGAGGTGGCTTTCTGGGGCTGCTCTGACTAGTGCTGAGAGGTTGGGTGCCAAATCCATGGCTGGTGGGAAGAGAAATCTGACCTGGACAAGAAGTGTGAAAGGAGACAGCCCATGGTTGAATGATCTGGTCATATCAGTCTAGCAGAAGTATATCAGGGCTTATCTTAGCATCATCTCTAACTATGGCCAACTGGTCCAGAGAGGGAGGTGGACCTTATAGACAGGAAAAGTCTGTACAAAGGAGACTGGGTCAGCTCTGAGGAAGGAATGAGGGGGATTGGGTTCAAAGTGAGGTTTGCTACCTTGTGAGTCTAAAGGGGAAGCTTGAATACCTCCTGGGCCCTTTGGGAGATATGAGTTGGATTACACTGGGGAGGATGAAATGCTTTTTCAGGCCTAGGTATTCTCAGCTGTCTCTTAAAACAATTTCCCTAAAGAAAAGGACTTTGTGGGTAGTGGGGTGGGATAGTGGGAAGGAAAAGACTGGGGGGAAATTAGCTTATCAATTGTAAGTCTTTAATCTCTTTCTCTGCTCACATTCTCAAATGTTCATGTCCCTCAGAGGAGATGGTGCTAACTGGAGACAATAGTGCACGTGGAAGGACTGAGGTACTCCCTTTCTGTTCAGCTACTTGTCCTGGTCATGGGACTGTGGATTGGCTCCGGAAGGGCTGGTTCCCTGAAGAAGGCCACATTTCAAGATCCTGATTGAAAAGCACTTGATTGGGAGGTAGGAGACCTGGATTTTTAATCCTAGCTTTTACACTATGGACCTTTATTTTCTCCTCCAAATAAAGGTGTTCGACAAGGCAATCTCTGAGATAGCTAGACTGTGCAAAGGATACAGTGCTGGGTTTGGAGTCAGGAAAGCCTGAACGTAAATCTTTCATCTGATACCACTCTGGGCAAATCACTTAACCTCTGCCTCAGGGGTTTAATCTGTAAAATGAGGGGTTTGGATTTCATTGTCTGTAAGGTCCTGTCAGCTCTACAAATATGATATTAGTTCCCTTCCAGTTTGTGAGTCTATGAAATTTGGGTTCTACTTAGTTGTACCTAAACTCAATCTAAATTTCTTTAAAATAAAATCTCATTTTTATTGTTTTTTAAAAATAAAATTATATTTTATACCACAATAAGTCTGCCCTTCTCTATACAATAAACTATCCTTAGTAACAAATATTACAACAAAAAGATGTTCAGCAAAACTAACCAACACACTGACCCTGTCGGACAGTATAGTGTATTCAGCATTCAACACTCATAATCCTCCACTTCTGTGAGGGATGGAGGGATATTCATTTTGTTAACTCTTCTTTGGGTCTTAGAGCTGAGGTCATAATAAGATAAATTCAGTTCCTTCCTCCTTTTCCCTTTTCCTCCCTCCTTTTATTCTTCATCCTTCCTTCCTTCCCTCCCTCCCTCCCTTCCTCTTTCCCTCTCTCCTTCCTTCCTTCTATTATTATAGTTTATGATATAACTATATATAACATAGTTTATTTATTCTTATTAAATATAACTATATAGTTACATATTTGTGTATATGGGTTTCCCAGTTCTGCTTATTTTATTCTGGCATTTGTCTTCCATTGCTTCTATGCATTCTTCATTATCACCTTTCCTATTTCACCCTTAATTTCCTATGAGTTGAATAAGCTTCTCTGTGGCCTGGGTATGGCCCTACCTCTTTCTGGAGTTTCAGTTTCCTCCTCTGTAGAGCAGTGCTGCTAAATGTTAACAATTGGTTCTTCAAATAAATCCCTAATGTCCCTTTGAGCCCTAAACTTAGGCTTTGAGCATTTTTGAAGGGGCACAGTTGGCTTCAAATTCCCTGCCCACGAGCATCTCTTGGTTGGTATAAGGATCACCACCCTGTGCCTGCTCCCCAGTAATAGGCTTCATAGATGCCAAATGTTAAATAACAGCTGACCCTAGTGTCTAATTATCCAGGATAATTAGTTAATGCAGCAAAGTACCAAATGGCCTGATTCCTGAGGATGGAGGGGAGGTGAGATAGAAGCAGTGACTCCGCAGAAGCCTTGTGCTGTCCCAGAGTCTTCTCTCTACATCTGTTGTGTCGCTGTTGTTCCGTCGGGGTATCATCTGCTCCCTCCTCAGCTGCAAACCATGTCTTTGCCCTTTGCCAAGGATGCTGTTTGTGGTACTTACCCCAGGAGCAAATATTCCCAGTTCTGCTCTGGGATTGACCTTTCTATAGCACACAAATAAATGCAGAGAATGAATAAAGATGGAAAAGCTGTTGCAATAATGTAACATGTCTGTTTTGTTGTGGTGCATTAGGAAGATGGTTTTCACTATTTTCAGGCAAATTTCTGAAAAGGAAATAATCAGCCGAACATGTGTTGGCAACATAGAGTGAATTTGTATAAATCAAAGTGAGAATACCTCTGCTTAGACTTTAAATTCCTCTAGAGGTTGATTGTGAGAAGGGAAATTCTTGAAAGAATCAGGAGACAATATCCAGCAGGAGGCAAATTGATACATAAAAACCCAGTCATTACAGTTCTCTAGGGACAAAAATGAGTCAGGCAAATCCTTGAGAAATAAAGCATCCTTGATCTCCATTAAGAAGATTCACAATTAAACAACAGCATTCTTTCCTTATGATTACTCAATTTCCTTCATCTTCTACTTTTTTTAACTAAACAAAACCATTTCATAGATTCCTAGCTAAAGAAAACTGGATGTTTTTTTTTTAATTAGAAAAGCAGATGTACTTTATGACTTTTATTTTGCCACTTGAATTTTCCATCACGTTAGGGTGAACTATCTTTTTCTGAAGTCCTCCTCCAATATCTCATTTTGACCTGGGACTCTTGGATGATGAATAAATAAATGAATGAATGTTTACAGCGAATGTTTACAAAGTTTACTTTAATTTTAAATCAAGGTAAATATATATATATATATATATATATATATTATTTCATTTGATCTTCAAAACAACCTTCCATGTAGGTGCTATCATTATTATCCCTATCTTACAGATGAGGAAGACAGGGTCCGTGGAGTGCCACTGGCAAGTCCTGCCCACCTGGGAAGGCATTGCATCTAGCTAGGATGAGTGCTGTCCAAGGATTATGTGTTCAAATGAGAATAGTACTGGAAATTCCCTTGGAAGGCATTTACTCTAACCCCTTCATTTTGCAGAGGAGGAAACTGAAGGCCAGAGGGATTAAATGACTTGCCTAGGATCACATGGGAAGTAAGTGGTAGAGCCAAGGTTTGAACCCCTATTCTCTGATTCCAAATCCACCACTTTTTGCGCTGTTCCATGCTGCCTCTCAGCCTAGTTAAGTTTAGAGAGACCCCTTGCCAAAAGACTTGTCACCGAGTAATGAATGAATTTTTTTTTAGCCATATAAGACAGTCTCTGTGAAGAGGTCTACTAAGACATGGAAAAATTGTGCTATGTAATGCAGATGAATTAATGGATTTTTGGCGTATTGAGGTCTGAGAATAAACCATAAATTTCATGGCATCACAATCTGCTTAAGTGTTAGGTAAAAAAGTAATATAACAAACAGAAATCCAGTAGTTCATTTCCATGCGGGGAAATTCTTTTGGCATGGTTAGGGTCAAGAGAATGTTCCACTGGAAAGAAAATATACATATACATGCACAAATGTATATCAAATGCTCTCTATATTTTTAACATAAAGTTTTTCATCTTACTTTCAATGTAATACATATTCCAGCCAGCATTTGGCTGGATGATTCTGGATCATTTACTTGGAGATAATTCCAATTTCCTGAATTAAACTAGATTTTACATCATTGTCTGCTCTCTGCAATCATCTCTCTGTTTCCTTTTGCTTATTTAAAAAAATCTTAAAAAACAAGTTTAACTGATACCATTTTTTGCATTAAAGTAATTTCTGGACATACTGTCCTACTCCTAACCTGGGACTGGTGCTTCCCTTGTAATAAAAAGAAAAAAAAGGCAATTAAGCAAAAATTGCCAAAGTGACCAAAACTGACTGTAGTTAGAAATTTGTTACCTATTCTCCAAGATGAAGACTAGTCTTGACAGAGTCTGACTTCCTTTTAATGTTCTTTTCATTTATATTATTATCGTCATTCTACTGTTTGGCTTATTTCACTCTGAATCTGTTCCAACCAGCTTTCCTAGGTTTCTTTGAATTCCTCAAATTCATCGTTATTTACAATGCACCGTAATGTTCCATTTGATTCACATACCAAGGTCTGTTCAGCCATTCCCCAATCAAGGGGCATCCACTTTTTTTTTTCAATCTTTACCACCACGAAAATGCTGTTATGAATAGTTTGGCATATATAAGACCTTTTTATCCTTTTTCCTTGTAGTTTTTTTTTCTTTTTAAAAAATCTCTTTTTGGGCATGTGACTATTAGTAGTTTCCCTAGTTCAAAGTGTTAGAAATAGATTAAGTGATTTATCTTGTATAATTGTTTTTCAGAACGGTTGGCCCAATTCACAGCTTTGCAAATAGTGTATTAGTGTGCCTTTCATCCCATAGACCTCCCACACCCACTTTTTTTTGTTTCTTTGTTCCTTCCTTCCTTCCTTCCTTCCTTCCTTCCTTCCTTCTCCTTCCCTCCCTCTTTCCCTTCCTCCCCCTCTTTCCTTCCTTCCTTCCCTTCTTCCTTCCTTCCCTCCTTCTTTCCCTTCTTCGTTCCTTTCCTCCTTCCTTCCTTTCTTCCTTCCTTTCTTCCCTCCTTCTTTCCTTCCTTCCTTCCTTCCTTCCTTCCTTCCTTTCTTCCTTCCTTTCTTCCCGCCGTCTTTCCTTCCTTCCTTCCTTCCTTCCTTCCTTCCGTCTCCTTCCCTCTCTCTTTCCTTCCCTCCCCCTCCTTTCTTTATTCCTTCTTTCCTTCCTTCCTTTCATGTCATTTTCTTCTAATGAGTTAGGTTTAGGTCAAACCTCAGAACTCTTTTAATTTGTAATCTCTTCCAATTAGTGATTTCTAGTGTCTTTTAGTTTGCTTGTTAATAGTGCACAATTCTCCTTTTGAAAACTGTTTAAAAAGTTGTAGCAAAGAGTTGAAAACCAAGGGAAATGGCTAAAAAATACCCCTCTTGTGTCAATCTTATGGAATACTATTGTGCAGTTAAATGACAAATATGTGGAATCCAGGGAGACCTGGGAAGATTTATAGGAACCAATAAGAGCAGTTCCAAAAGAATGATATACGCAATGATTATAATAATGTAAAGGAAACTCTCACTAAAGAAAGTCAAACTGAATAACTAAAAAGTAATGATGGCCCCAGAGTATAAGTAATGAAATATACTTCCCTCTTCGTAGCAGAGAGGCAGGGGACTACTGGGGCATAATTTACAAATATTCACAGATGTGTTTGTTTAATTACTTTTTCTTATAAAAGAAAATTAAATTAAGGGGGTGGTGGATAAAAGTACTTTTTTAAAGAAATGACTGAGATGTAAAGACAAAAGACAGCAATAAAATTCATTTTTGTAAAAGAAAGCTATTTGTTCAAGTCCTGTGATCATATTTGTGTAAGTTCTCTACAGATCTTGGATATGGGGCTTTAATCAGTGATATTTGATGCAAAAGTCCTTTTTCACTTGATAATTTCTATTCTTATCTGATTTACATTGATTTTATTCCTGGAAAGATTTTAAAAATTTGATGTAATCCAATCCAATGGTCTATTCTGTATTTTGTGGGATTATCTTTCTGCCTCCCCTCTGCTGGTTATAGTGCATGACTTCGTGGGTCCTCTCCTGGACAAAGCTGCTTGAGAACAACAGCAATACTCCAGAAGTCTTTTTGCTAATCATCTCTTTTACCTACTTCAGCTTGCCTTGCCCAGATCTTGAGTCACCTTTTCTCAAAGGTTATTCTTCTTACATAAAGACCAAATGTTTACAATTTTCCTGTTTGACTTCTCTCCTGCCTTTGAGGACTGTTGCAGTCTCTTCCCACAACTGATCCAAATAGTTTATTTTTCCTCTGAAGAAGAAAAAAAATGCCATACCTAGTTTGTCTTGTCTAAGCCTGTCTCCTTTTCCGTGAACAGTACTCTGATTGTTAACGGAGGTTGACGTTTCTACATGTCTCTTTGAAGACATGAACCGCAGTATTTAATGTGGGAAGACAACTGGGGCTGAACAGCTCAGGAAATGGAGAGCATTAGTGAAATTCCTTTCATTAAAAGCAGCAAATCAGAAAGAAACAGTAGGTATGTAATTTTAATTTAATTATCCTGATGCAGAAGTCTTGCCTAGAATCAGGATAATCTGTTACCACTTCATTAAAACCAAACTTAAGTATAATGACCCATCCCAAGCAACCTCCCTGTGTTTACAGGAGCTCCACGGATGACACCTTGGAGACAAAAGGCACCCCCCTGCCAGTTTCTGGATCTCTTGCTCACTTTATCATTATGGCTTCCCCAAGGGCTAACAGATTTTCTCCCCTTTTTAATTAGATAATTGAATTTGAGGGTCTCTCCCACCTTAATTTCTTAGCCTCATGGACCTGGAAGACCATGTAAACCTTCTCTCCACCCCTTTTCACCTCCTTTATTTAGTTCCCTTGACACTCATCCTTTACTTTTTTTGTCTATTTAAAAAAAATTATGTAAGACAATCAAAAGGCTTCTGATTTCCTTCCTCGGAGAAAAGGCTAAGGATTAGCCTTTGAGAGTTTTAGTCTTTCCCCCTTTTAATTGAAGTAGTGTGCTAAGTAAACTCCCTGCAAAGGGATTATTATTTATTGCTTACTATTACAAGCATTAATACGAATAAAACCATGTCTGGCTATTGGAAAGCAGCCTGTCATTTATCCATGCCACGAATGGTACCCTGAGCACGTAATGCAGCCTAATGAAAGAACGACTTGGCTAACACTCCTAGACATGGCTCTGGATCACTGTCTCACAGCAGTTTTTAATCCAGTTACAAAGCTGCATTTTCCAGTTAGTAAGAAAGATATCAGTCCTCTGGTGGCAATAACATGATTACAAACTTTCCAATGGTGAAGAAGATCAGAAACATTAACAAGGACAGGTGTATTGCTGTCCTGTGTGAACTAGGGGTGCCTGGTGACCACATGGTATTTGATGATCCAGGGGTGGGGAATCTGTGGCCTTCTAGGTCCTCCAGTGTGGCCTTTTAACTAAGTCCAAGTTTTACAGGACAAATCCTTTTATTAAGGATTGTTCTGTGAAGTTTAGATTCAGTCAAAAAGCTGCATTTGAGGACCTAGAGGGCCACATGTGGCCTCAAGGCTGCAGGTTCCCCACCCGTGAATTCCAATCTAACCTTTTCACTTACAGAGGAGGAAAATGAAGCTCATGCTGGTGAAGTGGCTTACCCAAAGTCACACAGCAAGTTAGTGGTAGTGCTGGGATTGGAAGGGGTGGGAGTGGGAGGTGTCTCTTGATTCCTAGCCCAGTTCCATTATACCATAATTTACTGATTAGATACCTTATCTGATAACTTAAGCAGCTGGGCTGTAAATGCTGATAATGATCTTGATAAGATCTATATTAAAAAAACCTTTAACTGGTGAGTAAGATAAAGGGGTCTCAGATACTTGGCCATATTAGAGAGCAAAACACATTTTGGGGGAGGGTGTGGGAAGAGGATCTTTTAGCATGGGTGATCCAACGTGGGTGATCCAAGAAGCACCTTATCGTAGTCTGGGCTGGTTGAGGTGAGTCTGGTTTGACCATGCACTGTACAAATAGGAACCTCAGGTCTTCATTTCTCAGGTGAAACTCACTGACCGTGTGACATTTTATAGTCCTTCAACTTCAGCTGCTTCATCTATAAAATGGGAATGGTAATATTCTTTGACTGATGGAAGAAATCACCTGGACCAGATGACTCCTTGAGATCTGTTGTCAATCAATAAGCATTTATTAAGCCCCTGCTGTGTACTGAGCACTATGCTAAGCTTTCTAGATCAAAGATCAACGATTCCATTTACTCTTGATAATGATTCTTTTTAAGCTCTGGGGGAGAGGAATTCTGTGTTTGGTAGCCACTGCCCCTCACTTCTATATTCCTGAACTGTTTACACTGAATACAAGATTTTGTGTTGAGGAATGCATAATTCAGCACTGCACGTCTGTGAGGAGTAAATTATTGATGTAAAATAAAATAATGGCTTTGAAGGCAAATGTTTCTTTTAACATAAATTACACATCCCCTTCTCCAAGCATTTGGAAAATTTAAAATACACGAAAGTACAATAGCACTCCCAGTCACTAGAAACAGAGAGAAAAAGAGGTTAGGAAATAATAATAAGAACAACAATAGCTGGCCTTCATGTAGCACTTTACGATTTGCAAAGCCCTCAACCTTCCTGTTGCATTCTAGCCTCACTGACAAACCTGTGAAGTGCTATGACTTTCCTCCTTTCTACAGATGAGGAAACTGAGGCAAGGTGATTAGCCAAGGTCTTGCAGCTAGTAAGTGTCTGAGGCAAGAACTGGACTGAAATCTTCTTGCGTCTAAATCTACATCTCTACCCACTGCCGCTTCACCGCTCGTTGATGCAATGGGGCTAAAGATCATATTGGCAATGAATATAACTCTAGGAGCTAGTACCATATTTGCTAAATATTTGAAAGTATAAGAATAACTCCTAAAGTTAAAAAAGGCCTTAATTCAAATTGAGGTTGACTTATATACTGTGTATGGTGGTATGCTGTTATTTCTTAATTTAGCTAACTGGCTGAAGTAGTTGTCGATGGAGCTGAGGAAGTTCATTGACCTGCATGCTGAGTTAGGTGAAAACCTATGTTCTTATGCAGAAGATTCAGGTTGGCCCATATGTTTAACTGGAATTACACATCCTAGTCACAGACAGTGAAGTGTTATTGGGTCTAGAAATAGCCAAGAAGTGAAGGGACTAAGATAGCTAGGTGGAATAGTTGATCGGTCAGTAGACTCGGAGTCAGGAAGATTTGAGTTTTTCTTTTTTTTTTTTTTTTGGAGGAGGTGGGCAAGACAATAAGGTTAAGTGACTTGCTCAAGGTCACACAACTAGTAAATATAAAGTATCTGAGGCTAGATTTGAACTCAGGTCCTCCTGACTCCAGGGCCAGTGCTCTATTTACTGTGCTACCTAGCTGTCCCAAAGATCTGAGCTTTAATCCAGCCTCAGAAACTTACCAGCTATGTGATGGTGGGCAGGTCATTTAACCCTTGTTTGCCTTAACTTATTAGAGAAGGTAATGTCAAACCACTTCGGTATCTTTGTCAAGAAAATCCCACGGACAGCTATGAAAACTGAGGTCCACCGATGTCAAATGACTTGCCCAAAGTTGAACTATTAGTTTATACAAAACTATCTTCAAATATGCCTGCTTATGCAATGTGGCTATCTATTCACTCCTTTTGCAAATTATAGGCAATTTCCAGTTCTTTGCTGCCACAAAGAGAGCTGCTGTAAGCATTTTAGAACGTATAGGGGGAGGGAAGAAGAAGGGGGAAAAATTTACATGATAATTTATTACATATTTAAAAGGATTATCAAGTTCTACATTATAGATTTGCAGTTTCACGAACAATCATCTTTTTTATTATACTATGTTATAGAAATGTTTGTTTTATCCCATAAATTAAAAAAAAACTAATTAATTAATTAAAAAATAAGGCAAGGGTGGCTATGAAATTAATCACAGAAGGGAAGCTCCAGAGGATATTTGCCGAAGAGGAGAGGGACTGATGATATGCATAACAGCCTCAGGTCTTTTTAAAGCATCATTCCCATCAGCTGCCTCTGAGTCACTAACTGCTCCAGTCTTTTGGTCCTCAGAGCTGTAGCTGGGGGCAAAGTTCAGGCAACTTGCACCGCCCCCTCCCCAGGAGGTTTCTGGTTAAGAGCTTCATGGGCACAGATTCCATGTCAATAAGATGCTGTGCTTGCTTTCACTGAAGGTGAGAGCTGTCTGGGAAAAGTGGAACAAATATAAAATGAATTATTCCGACTTTTTGTTCACATTCCAAACAACTTAGATAAGAAACAGTTCTAGAAAGAATGAGCCCAGGCGGCTCTGTCTGCCAGATACAATGGTAGCCATATAATGGACCATGCTTTCCATTTGAAAACCAATCTTTCAACCATGTTCATCTGTGTCAATACATTTAATGCCTAAAGCAATGAAGAGGGTGGAAGGAGAGAAATGAAACCCATTACTGGAGGGAGACTGGACAGCTGTTATTTTTTGTTAAGGATATTAGAGTTTATAAGAAAGTGCTCAGAAAAGAAAGGAATGTTTATATGCACATTCTTCACAGATGAAACTTTTAAGAAAGGCTCCCTGCTAAAAATCCTGTAAATATGAATGAATAGAAACAGATGATGGCATTAAAGACAATTGTGTATTATCAGAAACTCCAGGAAATATTTCTTTTTAAAACATGGAATATATTCTCACAAGCCAGAAAAGGCCCGAACTAAAGTTGATATTCTTGTCCCTCACTTTTTCCCTTGAAGAAACATTGAATCATATCTTTGGATGTCAATGCAAATGTCATTGATGGGCCCACACACTGGGTAGGGCTGGCCCTTTTTTTTTAACCTGAGGCTGTAGCTGAGATGATCTCTTCACTAATCCTAAAGCTAAACTTTTCTAACTATTCATTGATATTTCATGTTAGCGATCATGAATGGAAAATGATGATAACTGTTATCTATTTATTGACTATTGATTAATTGTTATTTTGGTTTTTACATCACCGTTTCCCTCTTTCTTCCCCTACCCAGAGACATCCCCTGTAACAAGGAATAAAAATGAGAGAGAGAGAGAGAGAGAGAGAGAGAGAGAGAGAGAGAGAGGGAGAGAGAGAGAAGTAATTTAGTAAAACTACTTAACACATCAACTGAGTGTTTCACTACATTTGCAATATCACAACCATGTTACTTACCTTTTGCAAAGAGGGGAGAGATGTATTTTCTCATTTCTGCTCTGGGGCGACATTTGTTTGCTATGATCACAAAGCATTCAGTTTTGATTTCCATAGTCATTCTTTTTATTTACATCGTTCTAGTCATTCTCTATATTATTTCCTGGTTTTGCTTTTGTCACTGAGTTCATGTAAGACTTCTCATGGTTCATGCATTGAGCTCTGTACTTCCAGTCAGGAAGACTTCAGTTAAAATCCATCCTTACACACTCACCAGCTGTGTGACCCCAGGAATGTCCCTTAACCTCTGTCTGCCTCAGTTTTCTCATCTGTAAAATAGGGATAATGAGAGCACTTACTTTGTTGTGAGGATCAAATGACAGAAGGTTTGTAAATCCCTTAGCATAATGCCTGGTACAAAGTGGGTGCTTAATAAATGCTTTTCCTCCATCCCTCACATCTAGGAATTGTTATTAGGATAGAATGAGTATCTATGAAGCACTTGGCAAACCTGAAAGTACTATACAAAATCTAGCTATTGTGATTATTAATTATGATACATTATTTTATTATACGACATGTTAAATAAAATAATTAATAACATATGAATAAACTAATATTAACATGACTTCTTACAGCATAGCTACATCCTACTACATGCACTGCAGCTTAAAAACAAAACAAAACAAAACCTATTTTCCAATCAATGAGCATTTACTTTATTTCCGGTTCTTTACAGCTACAAAAAGTGATGTCATTACTTTTTTGAAGTACAATGGAGCCTTTTTCTTCTGTCTTTGACCTCCCTGGGGTGTTTGTCTAGCAGTAGAAACTTTGAGTTAAAGAATATGGACGGTTCCACTTTTTTACACAGCCTATAATTATAAAGTATGTCCCAAAAGAACATTACATCCATTCCTTTGAATGACGCTCACTACATCCCTTTTAGGGAGGTTGTGCCAGTGATCAAAAAAAGGTTCTAGCACTTACTTGCTCTGTGACTTTGAGCAAATAACTTAACCCCTTTGAGTTTTAAATTATCTCATTTTTAAAATAGTAAATAATACTTGTGCTCCAAGTGCATGCTTGTCATGAGGAAAATACATAGTAAATAAATTGCATAGCAAATAAATGTGAATTATAACCATCTCTTATACAACTTGTCCAGCATCATATATCTAATGAACCAATACATGTCCCAACTAGCCAATCAATCAATCCATTAAAAATCATTTATTAAGTGCCACTCTGCTAAACAAAACTGTGGCAGTTTCATCCCTGGGAGATGACATTATATTCTATGTCCTGGACTTATTAATTCTACCACACTGAAACATTCTTTACTACAATTAGGTTCTCCTTGGAATAGGATTTGGTACCTTATGCCAAAGTAATCAATCAATCTATCACCAAGCATTTATTAAGCACCTACTATGTGTCAGACAGTGGGCTAAGCTTGGGATACAAAAAAATAAATCCAACAGTCCCTGCCCTTAAGGAATTTAAGAACCAGACGTGTCATAAGGGCATCCTTCAATTGGTCTACTTCCCCACATGTAGATTCTGTAGAGATGTCTGCATTTCTAAAATAACAGGATTTTGTACCCTGAAGAAAATCCAATTGTTTTTTCAGACATCTGTCTTGGTTTCCAGGTGTTATTTATTGTTTTAATGTTGGCAGAAGTATGCATGGTGTGAGTAAAAAAAAATCACAGACATATATTATGAAAATAAGTCCAAGATTTATGATATTCATTCTCAAAAGTCCAGCACTTCGATAACTTGGCTTATGTTCCTCTTTTCTTTTTTCTCCTCGCTATGTGAGATTATTTAGCTTGAGGCTCCTCTACAAGGTTAAATTTGATCTCTGAGAACTTCCAATAACAATTTGTAAAGGACATGACTCCAAAGATAGCATTTCCAACTGAACTGCTTAGTTTATATCTACTAATTTAATATCATCAACTACTTTCCTTAGCCCAGTAATTTATTTCTTAACAGGAGATAAATGAAGGACAAGAAATGCACTGAGTGAAATGGTGTCAGTCCTGCTGGACTATTCTGGAAGCAGTCACATTATACAGTATATCAAGAAAGTAATAGACACCATCATCAACTAAGAAATGGCCCTCTGTTGAGGAGAGAGGGTATCTCGCTAACCTTCACTCAGCATTTACCCTCATAGATCTCAGTAATACAAGAACAATTAACTGAATTAGATATTCACACTTCATTAACAATACTGGATAAGATGGGCCATCTCCTGGTCCACTGTCTGCCTTGAAAGTTTCCTTGAAACTCAAGTCAATTTGTCGGTATTGTCCTCTTGGGCTATTAGGCTGTGTCCAATTTTCTCCTTCTGACATTTCAAAGGATGTTGTGTCAGTACTGACTTCCCTAACTTTGTGTCACTTTTTAAAAATTAAGTTTTAGTTTTTTAAATTAGCAAGGATTTATTTTTCTCCTTTCCAACCCTTGACAACCTCTCCTCCCACACAAACAGAAAAATAAACCTCTTGTGTTAAATTCCTATATTGACAACGTCCAAAAACATGTATTTCATTCTGCGTATTTAGTCCATCACCTCTCAGTCAGAAGTTGGTGAATTCTTCATTGTTCTTTATATATTATAATTAGTGAATCTTCATTACTTTTCCTCTGGAATCATGGTTGATCTTAGAGTCGATCAAAATTCTTACATCTATCAAAGTTATGTGTCTTGATATTGTTGTGATTATATAAATTGTTCTCTATGTTCTGCTCACTTCACTCTGTATTAGCTTATGTAAATCTTCCCAAGTTTCTCTGAAACTTTCTCTTTTGCTATTTCTTAAAGCACTTGTTGAAATGTTGTTCTCCTGAGATCAAGAGAAAAGCCGTAGAAATTCTCATTCTTAAGAAAATATCTCTTTTTTTAATTGCCTGATTGATTTATGTTTTTGTATCCTCAGCTTATCCCAATGCCTGGGCATAGTAGGTGCTTAATAAATGTTCATTAATGTTGATTAATTAATTAATTGATTAATTTGGCATAAGGTACCAAAAGGATATTCACTGTGAAGGAATGATAAGTCCTAGACTTGGAATAGAAAGCAATTTCCTTGAGGGCAGAGATTACGACATTTTTGTCTTTCCATTTCCATTCTTTATATCTTCTTCAAAAGAGATATAAGCATAACTGAGTATGAACCAAGACAAGTGTACTGTACCATAAACCTCAATTTTCTTCCTAGCTATATATTGGTCGTCCCCTTCACTGAAAACCTACTTTGATGCTTCATTGCATATGAAGGTGACCTTGGCTTCTTAAAAACTATGTTAACTCTGAGGTATCACCTCATACCTACCAGATTGGCTAATATAATAGAAAAGGAAAATGATGAATGTTGGAGAAGATGTGGGGAAAATTGGGATACTAATACACTGTTGGTGGAATTGTGAACTGATCCAACCGTTCTGGAGAGCAATTTGGAACTATGCCCAAAGGACTATAAAACTGTTCAAGTATGCTCTTTGACCTAGCAATACCACTACTAGGTCTGTATCCCAAAGAGATCACAAAAAGGGAGAAAGGACTTACATGTACAAAAATGTTTAAAGCAACTCTTTTTGAAGTAGCAAAGGACTGGAAATTGAAGGGATGCCCAAGAATTGGGGAATGGCTGAACAAGTTGTGGGATATGATTGTAGTGTAACACTACTGTGTAAACAGTATGTTAGCAGGGTACAACTTCTCTCAGGTTCTACCAAGCTGGAAAACCTTTTAGCTTAGGTCCAGTGATGGACTATGTATAGACCAGAAGGCTAGCCATGATGAATTTTTTGCCTGCAGAGAATTGTAAAGACTAGGCTCCTGAGCAGAGTTGTAATCTCTGTTGATATGAGGACCACCTTCCCTCCTGGATCTTTGAAATACTGAACCACAGTTGCTTATCTACATGGTAAACAGATAAACAGAGCAGAATTAGTTTAGGGAATCAAAGCATGGGACCATCTAAGGATGTCTCTTGAATGTAACAGTGGAAAAGTATCCCTGAAAGAAAGTATGCTTTTTGAGGGCAGGGATTGTTTCATTTTGTCTTTGAATTGCCACCATCTAGGAGAGCACTTGGCATATAGTAGGTGCTTAATAAAGACTTACTGATTGATTGATCAATGGTATTCCAGAACAAGTCTGACCTCATTTTGAAAAGTTTCTTCTGAAATGCTCATTTGAAGTCTTCTTTAAAGATTCCTTTACAAGTATTCCAAAATACCCCAGCCCCACTAAAGGAGGGAGCGGAGGAAAAGTAAGGATGTAGGCATTTATTAAGTGCCTACTGTGTGCCAGGCACTGTGTTAAGAACTTTTACAAATATAATCTCATTGGTTTCTCACAATAATCCTGTGAGGTAGATGCTATTATCCTTCTCCATTTTTACAGATGACGAAATGAAGCCTGAGAGAGCTTATGTGACTTACATGGGATCACACAATTTACTAAATGTCTGAGGCTGGATTTGAACTCATCTATCTTCCTGAAGCCAGGTCCAGCACTCTATCAACCCCTAAGCATGGTTGATTGACAAGAATTCCAGATGATTCATAAAGTAGTTTGAAAACCTGAACACATAAGAGGGAGAAAAAGGGGTCTAGAAGTAGGAATAAAATATGACCTATTTGCTTATTAGCTTTTTGTGCATGGGGAAATAGATCTTTTCAGTATACCCATGATAAAAACCCTACTGTCCAATTTGTTTTCATTTTGAAGTTTACACTTTGAGACTCCCAGACAGATACAAAGACTGGTTTCGAATGGCTATTGTTTGCTCCTGGATATTTCCACAGAAGCCAATGTTTTTGGAGATTTTAACTTTCTTCACACTGATGCAATATTCCCTTTAATACATTCCACCAGTCTATCCAAACTTGCATTCTTGCTGTTGCTCACAAATGTCTTGTCTTGTCCATACAATTCACATCTTGTCTCTGTGACTTTGCCTGGGCTGCTTTCCATGCCTGGAATACATTTCCTCCTTCCCTCTACTTCTTAGAATTCCCAGTTCCCTTTAGAGTTCAGCTCATGTTCCATTTCTTATATGAAACCTTTCCTATATTCTGCTCCATCATTACCTTGTGTACTCTTAGAGCCCCACTGACTGAAAGCCAGGTGTGATATATTTCACCCCTCCTTCAGGGTTCTCCAGTGGTCCTTGCAGGGGGGGGGGGTCCCTTGTCTCTGCATTTGGCTCAACAACCCATCAATTGTCCATCTCCCCACCCCTGACAATTTTAAGGGTCCAATGACCTCTTGACAGTCAGATTAGCTTTTACAGAAGAATATTTATTTCAAAGGTAGAGAAAGAATGAATGTACAAACATTTCCCCAATACCTGAGGGGCACCATCTTCCCTATTCCACTTCAGTATCTGGGGAGGGGAGGGGACTGAGGTTCATAATTTAGTCGCACAATTCCTACATAGCATTAGTCCCACAAAGGTCTAAATCCAAAGCGGGGTGAAAGATTGCATCCCAGGACCTCAGCTTCTCAGGGCTTCTTTGCTAGCCTGGTTTTAACATGTGGTATGGAATCCTGGTTTCCAAGGTCTTCATGGCTTGAACTCCCTGATTGGGAACTCTACTTTCTTCAGTTCTAACTGAAAAGGACAAGTGAAACAGATGGAACCCTATTTCACAGGAACAGGGCCTAAGGAGAGCTGAAGGTGGGCCTCAGGCCCTTCCCTCCTCACTGCAGGAGTGCATTCTCACTCAGTGAGAATATGATTCCTCCTCGACTTGCTTGGAAAGAAAGAGATCATGAGTGCCCCAGTCAGGGAATTTTAAAGACACAGGAGATTCTGGCTACTCAGCCAATGGAAAGAAGCTGCTCCCAACTACAAGGTAGGCCAATGTGTAATGCTCACACCTGCAACAGTCCTCCTGTCTTCAAGAAAAAGCAGGTCCTTGGTGCCTCCCATCAGGTGATATGGATATGCACCAAATCCTTGTTATACTTGTATTTATTTTCCACATATTTTGTATGCATGTGTGTCTACATACTGTCTCCCTTGAAAGAGCATAAGCTCCTGAGGATCAAGATTATTATAGTTTTTTCTTTCTAGCCCCAGAACCTAGCACAGTGGTGGGCACATAGTAGGGATTTAATAAATTGGTCGATATTGATTGATGCAATAGTTGAGATCAGCTGGAGACAAAGTCAAGAAAACTGTGACATGAGGGTTAGCATTCTCTTATTAGGAGTTTATGTTTCTCTGTAGTTTTCGTCAGCAGAAGCTTTCATGATGAATCATAACATCTGGAGAAAGACAAATGGGAGTCTGAGTCCCCAAGGATTCATTAAGCTAATACGGGCGGCATCAATTGTTCTGTCTACTTAGCTCCTGATGGCTATGTATTGTGAAACAGATAAAACCTGTGACTCTTTTATGGAGCCGCCTAATGCTAATTATGGAACCAGACACATTAACCATAAGGCAAAAGTAGATTGTGAACTTGTAAAAGCTATGTACAGCATGTTATTTGTAAGTGTAATAAACTTGCATAACTTGTAACTTTCAAAGGTAGAAACATTTATTTAACTTCATTTCCTTCCTAGAAAAACCCAGGGAATTCTTTTGTCTGGCCCAGTGACTTGCATACTGAATTTGAGAAGGTCAATAAATATTTGCTGAATGAATAAATGCATGCAATTGTGTATTGCAGAGTATAGTGGAAAGAAGACCATTTTGAAACAAAAGACCAGGGTTCAAGAACAATACTGGCTATCTATATGATTGTAGGCAAGACATTTAACCTCTCTGAGGTTCAGTTTGCCTCATTTCACAAAATCGTAGAATGTCAGAATAGGGAGATACTTCCAGACTCATTTAGTCCAATTTGAATCTGACTAAAGATTTCCTCTATAACTTTCTGAGCAATGGGCATCTGGCTCTGGTCAAAGACTCACCACCCAAAGCAGTCATTCTGCTTTTGGTTAGCCTACGTTGTTAGGATGTTTTTCTTATTCTTCAGTGCATCTGGGATATCATTGACTTGTATATACCCCTCAATCCTGCATCTCAAAACCTGTGAATGCCTGCTCATCCTGTGCACTTCCCTTCAGCACACCACAATCCCAACATGCTAGGGTCCTTCCTCACTCTCCTCCTAAAATCCCCTCTTATTCCAAGTTCTTGTTACATGCTCAGACTTTCTTTTTTCCCCTATATATTTCCTTGATCTCCTAAATCTCCTTTGGAGTTCCTTATTTCTTCTCTGTTGCAACCTGTTCACACCCAAGCATTGCCCTTCGTGTGATAGTCATTTTTAATTGCCCTGAGATTGTCCGTGACTCACAGACATACAATACCACTGGTCTGATGTAACTTCTGCTCATTGCTGCAAATTCTACTAATTCTGCCCTTTGAGGCCCTTTGTAAAGACAGCATATTGACACCTGTACTAACCTACCTCATGGTATTGCTGTAAAGAAAATGTTACATGAATGGGGATTACTATTTTAGAACCAATAACAACAATATAAATCCATTCGTACAAATGAACTTCTCAATGGAGAACAATGACCAGCATAATTTGTTCAGTCATTTGTTGGTTGTGTCTGACTCTTCATGACCCCCTTTGGAGTTTTCTTGGCAAAAATACTGTGGTTTGCCATTTCCTTCTCCAGATCATTTTATAGATGACAAAACTTGGCAAAAATACTGTGGTTTGCCATTTCCTTCTCCAGATCATTTTATAGATGACAAAACTGAGGCAGATAAGGTTAAGTGACTCTCCCAGAGTCATGCAGCTAGTAAGTGTCTAAGGCCAGATTTAAACTTGGGAAGATGAGTCTTTCTGATTCCAGGCCAGGTATTCTAGCCACTATGCACTACCTCAATGCCCAAGTATAAAATTTTAGAGAGGACAGCTAGGTGGTACAGTGGACAGAATGTCAGCCCTGGAATCAGGAGGACCTGAGTAATCTTCTCTTGATATGTGACCAATGCATTTTCTTTTCTATAATGGCATCCTTATACCACTTCACTTAGATGATTCCACACTTGCGATTTATTGTTGCCTACTCATGCTTACCACATGCCTTTCTCTCTACTGTCTTTTCAGCAGTTCCCAACTTTCTTGGAGATTTCATAGTTCCATTTTTAGACATCCAATATAGCTAGTAAAACATTGGTGTTAAAAAGATAGGCCTTTGTGTCAGGGAAAAGCTTGGGGAGGAGTCAATAAAATAACTCTGCAATTTACTAAAGGCTATCCGTTTTACTTTCCTCTGCCTGTTCAATTCTGGGACCAGCTCACTGTCCATTTGTAATGTCTGTTACAGATATATGTACTGGTGGAAGAGCTAAATTTGGTTGCTATTAATAGACTACCTCTCATATGCCAGAGAAACTAGATGACTTTTTATATTTTGAACAGGGCTTTTACTTTGCTGTTTTTGTTTATACTGTCCCTTCAAGCTAGAATGCTGTCCTTCATAAATTCTGTCTGTCAAAATCCTACCCACCCATTAGGACCCAGTTTGGAACGATGCCAACTCAGAAAAACTTCCCTGATCCCTGGAGGACACCTTCATTTCCAGTAACATTGCACTTGAACCATTCTTAAAGCTTATCCCGTGCTATGTCTGTAGATACACAAATGCAGAGATGCAAAGTCAACAATAAAAAGTGATTTAGTTAGGAGTTTTCAAATAAGTGCATGACCTTGTATTTATTTTGTGTACATTCTGTATACCCTTATATATACTCATGCCATCTTCCTTGATAGAATACAAACTCCTAGAAGGTAGGGACTGTTTCCTTATCTTCATTTCTCCAGGGACTAGCATAATGCCTGGCACATAATAGTTACTTGATAAATTCCTCTTGATTGACAGGACAGCTTCAAGTGAGTGGTTTTAGGCAGATCCACTCTAGTTGGTGAGTTATTTTCACCTAATTGTCTTTGAATTGATTTGAGGAGGATTGGCCCATGCCTACATAGGATGACAGGAGAACACAGAGGTGTTTCTATGAATGGGTGTATTCCTTCTCTTCCTGACAGGACTGCAAGTTTATTTTTGTGGTCAAAGACTATGTCTTGATCATTTTTGTATATCACTGCAGTGTCTAGAAGGGTACTTTGCATACAGTATGCTCTAAAAAAACTTAAATCAATGAATAAATAAACTAATAGGGAAAGTATGTGGGTCAATGTTACAGTGAAGAGCATGGGAAAGGCCTAAGATCAATTTGCTTAAAATTAATTCAATTCATTTGGAGGTTATTTGTAAAATATAATGAATTTAATTTGCATAAAGCAAATTATCCTAAAACATAGTTTCTTTTCCTGTGATCTGTGAACTTTTTTAAAAAATTTGATTACTGTATAATTGATTTATTTTGCAATTCTATGTATTTTGTTTAAAAAAAAAATGAAAAGAAGACCAGAACTCACAAAAGGGGTCCATGACACACAAAAATGTCCAGAACCCACATCATAAAGACAATTCATCCAGATTAATTTGCCTAATTTGCCTAAAGTCAATTTCCTTTTGGTAGACACTGGTAGACATCCTAGAAGCCCAGAAGAACTGGTATCAAATCCTGTCTCTGACACAAAAAAGCTGTGTGAGCCGGGGCAAGTAACTTCACTTGTCAGTGCTCTAGGAAACTTCCTAAGACCAAAACTTCAAAGAGAAAGTGCCAGCTTGAATTGACAGAGGGGTTTCCCTCACCAGGAGTTCCCTGCACCAAAGAAATCACAGGTCCAGTTTGTATCTCTATCTCAATTGACCCGATGACACATTCAACTAAAATTCATATTCCTCACAAATATCTTTCAAATTTATATCATGTCATATATTGTAGGGTGGTTTTAGCTTCTTTTAAGTTTTAGCCTCTTTTGCATTCTCTTGGTATTTTAAGAATCAGTTTTCGAGTCCTTTAAGGATTTCTGAAAACCTAGTATATCTAAGAGAACTTCCATCTAAATGTCATACTTCCAATAAAGCATTCAGGCCGTTATCTAGTTTGACACCTTCCATTACATATAATCACCTGACCTCTCTGATCCTGAGCTTCCTTAGCTATAAAATGAGAGGAGGTGAATTAGCCTAAGGTCACTTCCAGAGATTGTTTCATTTTCATTGTATCTCCAGAGTCTAGCAGGTTGGCTGGCACACAGTAGGTGCTCACTAAAGGTTTGTTGAGCGATTGACAAATTGGACTTAATTGAGCCATTTTAGACTTCTGAGCCCTCTTGTTTTTCAAATTGTTTCATCTAATTGATGGTCAGTGAAATGTTTTGAGGGCGAGCGGGCTCGCTCCTACTGGAGACCACAGAGATGTTTCTGTCCTATCATGAACAAATGAATGAAAAACAAATGATGCTATGATGGTGGTCACTGGTCTATATACTCATATACTTTAAAAAAAAAAAACCTACCACTAACAATAACAGCAAAACTTTAGCCTGATTGGAAGAAATAGAGAAGTTGAGTAATGGAGTTCATTATCTATTTGCTATAGAGTTGCAAAGCAAATATTGAATACTACATGAATGAAAAATATGAAGTAAAGCAATAAAATAGAGATCATTCAGTAATTCACTGATTCATCTATTTATTCAATAAACATTGATCGTATACTATGTTCCAAGCATCGCGTAGGCATTGAGAATACAAAAACAAAACAAAACAAAAAAGTCCTTTCATCCAAGGACTTTATATTATTAATTGAATGTCATCTTTTCTTGCTATCTTTCTACCTATATCTATTATTAGTATCCCAGAGAGTAAATAGTTATATTTCCCACTATTAGAATTAATTCTTCATATATATTTTATATATATATATTTTATATAATTCTTCATATATAATTTACCAATAGTTACTATTCATTCAACAGATAACTAAAATTTATCAGTAACAGAGAAGCATCTTTTAATGCTTTACCTTATGTTCAATAATAATAACTGACATTTATCTAGAGCTTTAAATTTTCCCAAATCTTAGATATACTACATATTTACATTTCTTCTTAAATGTTAGGAAGTGAAAAACTATTTAAGTGGAGCTTCTGAATACTTAAAATTTGTTAGCATAGAATGGGTGAATGCCACCAGAGAAGATTAATGGTAAAATGGATGCAGTTTTGTTTTTTTAAAATTATATAAACGCAAATAATTCTTAATCACCCAATCACAGACTCATATAGTTTACCCAAATTATGTGCCATGGATCAGCAAGCACCTTGACAAGGAAACTTCTTTATGCCTGATATAAATCACCAATTGCTTCCTTATTTAAAAGCTGGATGATGATAACAACTCTGTGACTCCATAAATTTGAGTTTCTAATATTATGCAGACAAACATAAAACCTGTTTATGCATTATAATGCAGCAATAATGTATCTTTCTGTAATCATTGGCATAACTAAATCTACTAACTTGCCTATAGCATGTATAATGACAAGTTTGCAAAATGTGGAGAATTTAAAATTTTGATTCACCTGCAATTCAAGTCCCTGCAGCAATTAAAATAGGGGGAAAAAAACCAACAACACTCTATGCACATAAAACTAACCAAACCCTGAAACTAAGAAAGTGAGATGCAATTTACAGAGAAAAAATTTCCATATACACTCTGAGACTCCAATAAAGTTAGAGTCAAATAGACTGATTCCTACATATTTAAATACATTCAAATCCATATGATTTATTTCTGCATCTTTTCTAAATAAAGGCCGGACCAGGCACATAATGACAGCCGAGGGTGTGCTTTCGGCTATATCTACAAAGACAAAATTAAGTCAAGAGTAGAAGCGATTATCTAGGTAATTCAAGCCAAGTCTCCCTTTCTCCTTGCCTGTCCCTCCTCCCCCACTCAGGATTTTCCTCTTATCTTTTTCGGTCCTGAATGATCTAAATCGGCAGCACACATTAATTGAATTCACCAGTAAATTGCTCAGTTCTCCACTTTACTTTGTGTGTGTGTCTACACATACGACCTTTGTTGCCTCTAACAAATGAGTCCTTGGTGAAGGCCAACCACCTGTCCAGGCTTATTAGACTTAATGTGGGATAAAAACTGCTTGTCCTAAAGAATCAAAGATATCTTCTCACAGGGGCTGCTTCTTCAAGGAGGGCCTGGGATATTTACTCTGTTTCACAAGACAGCGACTTCAAAGTTGAAGAGACCCATGAGCAAAGGGAGAGAACAATATGGAATGCATTTTGCCAGCACTAGAAATCAATAATTACCTACAATAATAAACAAGGGCTCTGGATGTCCAGTTATTATTGCTTTGATTCATTCATTTATTTATTTGTTCATTCATTAATCCATCCATCCATCCATCCATCCATCCATCCATCCATCCAGCCACCCACCCATCCATTCATTCATTCCTTTTTTTATATGTTCCAATTGCCTTCAGGATCAAATAGAATATACATTATTTGGCTTTTAAAATCTTCCTCTCCCTGGCTCCTTCCTACCTTTTCAGTTTTTATTATACCTTATTTCCCAATATGCTCTCTGAGATCCAATGACATTGGCTTCCTTGCAGTTCCTCATACAAGACGTTCCTTTTCCTGACCTGACCTGTCCCCCAGACCCAGAAATCTCTCCCTACTCACCTTTTGTCTTCCCTGGCTTCCTTCAGGTCCCCACCCTAAAATCTCACCTGCTATAAGAAGCCCTTCCAGTCCTCTTCATTGCCACTTCCTTTCCTCTGTGATATCTCCCATTTATGCTGTATGTATCGTTTATACATAGTTGTTTTCGTGTTGTCTCTCCCATTAAATTCCCGGAGGGCAGGCATTGGGTTTTGTTTTTTGATTTTTGTTGCTTAAATTTGGATCCACAGTGATTAGTACAGTCTCTGACACATAGTAGGTGCTTGGTTCATGCTTGTTAACTTGACGAATTAAAAACAACCCCTCCAAACCATATTTCATGTACCAGCCACTCTGGTTTAAAGGCAATAACCAGTTATCCCTCTGAAATGTTAAAAAGCCCCACCCAGTTGTGTTCTGTGTATTTTCCAGTTGTTTATAACTTAGTTATTGTTTTAGTATGGTTTACTTAAATGTATAAAACACCCTTAGTTGAAAAGACATTTCAAATAGCACTGGCTATTATTAAAGTTCAGATTGCTTTCCCCACCCCCCACCCCAAATGGTGACTTTAAAAATGCAAATGAATCTTAATAGCACAAAAGGAAAACAACTTTATTCCAGCCTCGTAGGTCAAAGCCAACTGGGCTCTGAGTCATCTCAAACTTTCCGAGATTAATTTTTGGCATCAGATGATGGAATTTGGGGTCAAACCACTTCACTAGTTGACTTAGGGTGAATATCAGAATTTACACAGAGGGACGAGCAAACTTGGGGGGTGGCCTCCAAGGAAAAAGGTGTAATGGAATCTGCAGACTCACTCAGAGGGCCTCTCTCCAAGGAGCTGTGTAAAGGTGCCGTTTTACTCCTGCTTCCTTTTTAAGCAATCTGAAACAAAATCATGACAGCCCACGTTCATTTGTAGAGCACTGTGAGGTTGAGTGAACATTTTAAGGAGCTTTCCTCACAATAAGGCTGCAAGGGAAGCCGTAAGATCACGGGAACATAGTTTTAGAGCTGAAGAGGACCTTGGGGGTTATTTATAGTCCAGCCTTCTCATTTGACAGGTTAAGAAACTGAGACTCAAGGAAATTCAGTGATAGGGTTACAGCATCAGAGTTGTAGAGCTGGAGAGGAACTCGCTGGCCATCTAGCAGAAACAAGCTGATTTCACTGATGAGGAAAACAAGACGTAAGGTCATGTGATTTGCTCAGGGTTACAGGAGGCAGAAGGTACACTGAATATGGCACTGGGCTTGGAGTCTAGAAGACCGGAGTTCAAATGCAGCCTCAGGCAAATATGACTCTGGACAAATCACTTAACTCTGTTTGCCTCAGTTTCCTCATCTGTACAACGTGGATAATCCTAGCACCTGTCTTCCGGGGTTGTTTGTGAGGATCAAATGAGATGGTATTTGCACAGTGCCTGGTGCACAGTAGGCACGATATAAATGGCAGCTGTTGCAACCGTTGTTGGTGCTGCTATTCAGTTGTATTAGTCGTGCCAGGCTCTTTGAGACCCCGTTTGGGGTTCTCTTGGTGGTCTGTATGGCGCGCTTCAGGAGGACTAGCATCTCTGATGTGGTGTCCGCCCAGCACTCGGCTCTTACCTGCGGCTGCAAGACTCTGTGGCCTGTGCAGCAGTCACACACTGGTAAGCAGTTCGAGTAGATGAGCTAAACCAGGTTTGAGGGAACTGATGGGAGCACTAGGGGGTGTCTACCCCCAGCATGTGAAGACTTCTCCTGGCAGAAGAGGCCCATGACAACGATTCGTTCCAACGGCTGTGCCCTTTCCTTCTCTGACTCATTTTACAGATGGGGAAACTGAGGCAAATAGGGTAAAGTGACTTCCCCAGGGTCACCCTGAGGCCAGATTTGAGCTCGGGTCTTCCTGCCTCCACATCCAGAGCTCTATCTACTGTGCCACCTAGCTGCCATTATTAGTAGTAAGTAGTAATGTTGGCATTTGAACCCAGGTCTTCTTTTCACTGTCCCACATAATTGTTAATGTAAGTAGTATTATCCTCACTTATCAATGAGAAAGCTGAGGTTCATAAATTTCAGATAGTCATAGAGCCCTTGGTCACATAGCTAAAATTTATCAGAAGGCTATAATCACAATATTATGTCTCTTCTCTTACCCAGGTCAAGTGGGAGCTACTCTAAGCTCCTTAAGATGAAGGGCGGTCTTACTTTTGCCTTTCAACAAATGAATGAAAAATGTATGTATTAAGTTCCTACTCTGGGTCGCCTGGAGCACGTAGGTGGTGCAGTAGATAGAGCCCTGGGCTTGGAGTCAGGAAGGCCTGAGTTCAGATCTGACCTCAGACTCTTACTAGCTTCGTAACCCTGGGCAAGTTACTTAACCCTATTTGTCTCAGTTCATCTGTAAAATGGGAGCATACTGGAAAAGGAAATGGCAAGCCAGTATCTTTGCCAAGGATACTCCATGGACAAAAGGCCTTGGGGTTATGCAGAGTCAGACATTACTGAACAACAACATGTGTCACTTATTGTGCGAGGTGCCACAACACTCTCTGCCCTCAAGGAGCTTATATTCTAATTGGAGGAGATAATACACATTAAGAAGTAGTAACCAGGGAAGGGAGTTTTCTTCTGGGGAGTCGTAGGGATGTTGAAACATAGGGCAGTGGAGTATCATTCCCTTTTCAGTGGCAATGCTTCCATTTATTTGATTACTTTATAATATATATATATATATATATATATGTTTTACATACATATATATATATATACATACATATATAATATTGGTTTCCCAGAGCAAGAGGTGGTAGGGATGAGGGGGTGGTACAATTTGTACGGCATAGACAGAGAAGAAGCAAGGAGCAAAGATCTCCACTGAGGACCTGTCTGGATATCTAGTCCAGTGCCTGGCAAATAGGAGGCACTTAATAAATGCTTGTTGATTGATGATCAAGGAATTTTCGTGTGTGGTGTTGGAAAAATGATTTAACCTTTTTTGGTCTTTAGGAGTACCAACCCATTTGGTGATGCATCCTGTACCCCTGCTGGAAGTTCTCTGTCCTGCGTGTGATTCCTATTTCTGTGTATCCCTTAACTATTTTTGGGACCTCATTATTAAAATAACGGAAAGAAAAACAAAAAACAAAAAAAAAACAAAAAATGCAACCTTACTTCTCATATAGCAATTGTTTTTAAAAAGAATATTTTTTAGGCAGAAGTTCAACTTCAATTATCCTGCTCAGGTTGAAAGAGCCAGTGTATATATTCATCTAACAAATTACATGGCCATTCTGGTTTATACATTTCCTCCAATTCTGTAAAATGGGAAGTATTGAAGATCGTTCTACAGACCACAGACATTTTTTGTTCTGGCTCAAGGGAAAATTAGACTTCTTTCTCCTCACAAGGAAAGATTTTTTCTTTCTTTCTTTTCTTTCTTTCTTTCTTTTTTTTTTTTTTAACAGAGTCTCTTTTCTTTCAAACAAGTCTTGACTCTTGGGCTTGACATTTCCAAACTCTGAGATTGACAACACAGATAAATGATCTTTTTACATACTGCAGGAGGAAAAGGAATTGGTAAACATGCTCATAACGGCTGTTTATAAAATCTGTTAATGACCCTGCTAATGGAAGACAGATTATGGAATGTATTATGCATCAGGCTAGAGCCTGCAGCAGCTACACTAAGCAGCCTCTGGGTCTGGGGCCTGGCTTTCCCTGTTACAGCATAGAAGACTGTCCATTTACTCCCTGTTTTTGCATATTCACAAAGCCTTGCCTTAAACAACTTAGCCACACAGTTGAGTTTCTAGAGGATATATTTTTCTTAAATGATAAAACTGGCTTATGTAAAACCTGGAATGGACTATGGTCCTTTCTGTTGCTTAAATAATTCTGAGCCCACCAAAGAAGTGCCTGTGAGGAGGGAACATCTTACTGTCTCTTACCGAGTCTCAGTTTCTCCCTCTGTAAAACAAGAGTTTTAGATCAAATGATCACTAAGTTCCCTTAACTCTTTTTATTTTTTAAGTGGTTTAGCAGTGGAAGAGATAGCCTAGATAGAGGGCTAGCCTTGGAATCAGGAAGTTCAAGTCCTTTCATGACACTTACTGGTTGTGTGCCCATAGCAAGTTACTTGCAGAGGCCAAAGGCAACTTTCCAAGAGTAGAAATTATGGAGTAGTTGTCCATATGTATCAGAAGTTTCTTTTCAGACCTTTTCAGTTTTAATGTCTTACAATTCTTTGTCTTTGTCTCTGTCTCTCTTTCTCTCTATCTCTGGCTACTAGTTGTCCATGTCTATGTTGTGTTTGTGCATTTGTGTATATGCATGTGTATGTGTGTACACATATATAATGAGGCTTGGCTCATGCCAAGACACCATCCTAAAATAACACCACCCATCTTGCAGATGCCTGAACTTTGCTCCTGAGAAAGAAGAGAATTGGTGTATCCATGGATATTCTGTGTTGGCCTACTATGTGATGAGAGCAGCCTTTTCTCATTGTCTTCATGTTGGGACTGTTGGCATCTTTAAAACTACGTGACTAAATACAGAGACTCTACGTTCTGGCATTTCATCTAGGAGGGAAGGAAGGACCCTTTTACTCATAGCAGGTGATACCAACCATGCAGTAAGGAGTGGTGGGCCTGAGAGCCTCTCTCTATTCTCCCCTCCCCTCCTTTAGGTTATGTGGCCTCAAGAAATAGAATTAGAGTTTTGCCCCTTTGCCCCTGACCTAAGAGCCCAGGCTATAGGGATCTTGGAATCCAGGATTCTAGGCTAGATGTTATAGCCAGTTCAGCAAAAAGGCCCCAAGAAACCAGGGTCCGAGAAAGCTAGCCCAAGGTGGGGCTTTTGACTTGGATTTTATGGGACTAATGCCATATAGGAATTGAGTTAAACTGTGAACCTAATTCTCTTTCTTTCTCCAGAGTACCAGGAGTTATTAGGGGGATGATGCTTCAAAAGTACTGGGGGAAAATGTTTGTCTGTTAGATCTTGCTTTATCTTTGGAATAAACTTACCTTTGTAAAAATTGGTCCGATGATAAGTGTTTAAAGTGGACCTGGGGTTTTAGTCATTGGGTGCCTTAAAAGTGGGAGAACAATCAGTGAGGGCTCCAGTCAGTGGAAGAGAAGAGAGACTTTCTCCAACCACTAACTCTGCTAGTGAAGCCTCAAGGGAAGAGTAAACTGTAACAGACCTGGCCTTGAGAGAATGGTGGCAGACAAGTCGAATCATGCATGACACACACACACACACACACACACGTTACACACAGATGGTACATGTGAATGTATATGCTACGTGCATATACATGTAAAACATACATGTTACATACAGATGTTATAAACATATGCCTACATCTTAGCTCCGTAAGTGGCGCCATATTGTGAATCAAGTAGATTCAGAAGACATGTATAGGAGTCTTGACTGTGCCGATACTGTACTATGGTATGACTATACTAACTCATTCCACTTGTTGAGGTTTCCATATTTATAAAATGAAGATAACAATACTTGTACAATCTGCCTCATGAGGTGGTTGTGGAAAAAAAAAGATTTTGCAAATTTTAAATCGGTGTCAATGAGACCCGAGATTTTGACGGGTAAACAGAATTCCTGATGAACAAACTCTTTTTGACATCTCTTTGAATGAGTACAGAATGGTCATTTTTTTCATTAAATATTTATAAGTACCTACTGTATGCAGAGCACTGTCCTAATGATGGGGTATTGAATAAGTTTAGAAAATATTTGGTCTCTGTTTCCATGGAGTTTACAATCTAGTAGGTATTTAGCTGTCAGCACAGATAATTGATATTAAACATGGATATTCTAGGATGAATACATTTAGAGAAGATGTAAACAGTAAAACAAAGAGCTATTGAAGGTCCAAGTAGGTCATCGTTGTCCTGGTATCTCTTTAAGTTTCCCACCTGTACATGATCTCATTCAATGATGGAGGATGGAGGTCAGTTGTGAAAGATCTCCCCGATCTAAGGTTGGATTAGTAGGAGACTTCATTACCATTAGATTTCTCTCTGGGATATATCATGTTTTGACCTCGGGCTGAATTGAGAGGCAGCTCACTTTAATGCGGAAGCTCTCAAAGTGTGGTCTGGGGGTACCCGAGACTTTTCAAGGGGTCCTCAAGGTCAAAACTATTTTCATAATAATACTAAGACGTTTCAATTTCTAATATGATATCAATGAATATAATCCACAGAAAAAAGTTCTTTGGGCATCCTCAATAATTTTTAAGAGTGTAAAGGGTTCCTGAGAACAAAAAGTTTGAGTACAGCTGCTCCCAGCACACTTGTGAATTTAGTCTGTATCATTAATATTTTCTCCATCACTTTCTTAAGTCTAGACCAGAGGTGTCGAACATTGCCACATGGGGCCTGTAACATTCCAGTGTCGGGAACCAGATTAAAATGTAACTGGGAAATATTTAACAAAATAAATAAAAATACAATATAACATTTGTTGTTGTTCAGTTGTGTCCAACTTTTCATGACCCCATTTGGTGTTTTCTTGGCAGAGACACTGGAGTGGTTTGCCATTTCCTTCTCCCGCTCATTTTACAGAGGAGGAAACTGAGGCAAACATGGCTAAGTGACTTGATCATACAGCTGGTAAGTGTCTGAGGTCAGATTTGAACTCAGGAAGAGGAGTCTTCCTGACTCCAGGCCTGTCACTCTATCCACTGTGCCACTTAGCTGCCCCACAATATAATATAGATAATGTCAATTTGTAGTTTTCTAAGTCAATATGCAGCTGGTAGACATCCTTATGCATGATTTAGTGACCCCTGTTTCTATTTGAATCTGATATCACTGGTTTAGACAATCAATAAATAATAAACCAAGTCCTTCAGAGGCATAAATACTTATATTGAAAATTTGACAATCAGCTCTTTCTCAAGAGCTGGCTCCAGTATTACCCTGCAATAACCTGTCAGGGTCTCAATGCCCTTATCTGGAAAAGAGTTGGATTGGTGACTTCTCAGGTTTCCTCCAGTTCACAATTTATGATTGTATAAACTGTTGGTGTACCAAATAGGCAGGGAAACGTGGTCATGTCCCATAGAATCCTGACTGCACAAAAGGGACGGGACCATAGCCTTTTACAGCATTTGGAAGGATGGGAAAGGGAGGGGGAAACCCCAGACCTTTGCAGCTCAGCCACTAGATGCTCCTGGCAACCTTGCCTGTTACCTGCTTCCCCACTTTTGCGTACACTATAACTCTTACAGTGGTCTAGCTGGCTGGATCAGGCCACATTAGCATTGAAGGCTGCAAGTAGTCCCAGGGACCCTCTTGTTTTTTATGTTTGGTTCGCTGGTACCTTGTACATTGTGTCTACTCACCCAATGCTTTTTGGACTAGACTCATTTGGGTGGGGTCCTTGATTCTTCTCTCTGTTGCATAGCATAGAGGAAGTTCTCCTTCTGGGTGAGTGTGTGTGTGTGTGTGTGTGTGTGTGTGTACATATGCAAACATGCATATATATATATGTCTTTACATGCACACAATACACATATGTATACATATATACACACATACATGTGTATCTATCTAGTCAGTCCTCAACATTCACATATTTTGTGACTTCAAGCAATGCCATGATTTTATTAATAAACTCATTTTCACTTTTGCATTGGCAGCTATGCATAGAAGAGAAAAAAAATGAGAGACCCGATGTATGCAAGTTTATGGAGTGACTGGTGTTCTACCAGGTGTGCTTCAGTGATCTTGTTCACCCTGCTATTGTAAAGAGCTCCCCATGTATTTGTTGAATATTTTCATCGTTTGCCTTTAAACCTCAAGTTCTGTGTTGAAATTATGCCCCCAAAGCTTAGGGCAAGTCCTTAGGGCTCTAAGCCCAAGTGTGCAAAGTCAGTGATGAGGCTTAGGGTGAAAATACAGGTGTTGGATAAACTTCGAAGGGAATGTCTGCAGCTGTTGTTGGCCTCAAGTTTGGTGTTAAAGAATCAAGGATTTGTTATGTCCACAAAAATGAGGAAAGATTACAGTTTTTGGTGTTCACAGGAACCTAATCTCTTTCCCATAAGTTCAATCTATTAACATTTGCGTTTTTTTCCTTTCCCAGAATTTTCTAGGGAAGTTACCCTGGATTGACTATATATTTATTTGTTTTTTTTTGGCAGGGCAATTGGGGTTAAGTCACCTGCCCAAGGTCACACAGCCAGTACATGTGTCAAGTGTCTGAGGCCGGATTTGAACTCAGGTCCTCCTGACTCCATGGCCGGTGCTCTACTCACTGTACCACCTAGCTGCCCCTGACTATATATTTATAAGTATATGTATGTATGTATGTATGTATGTATATGTGTGTATGTATATAGGGGTGTGTGCATCTATCTATCTGTCTAGAGAGAGAGAAGTTTCTAGGAAGGTAGATGGAGTGATTTCATTGATGGAAAGAAACTCCCTGGAATCTGGGAAAGATTTGGGCTTAGATCTTGGCTCTCATGCTTTCTGAATTAGTCTTTGCTTGGGGAATTAGGGGGCACTGTGTATAGAGCTCTAGAGTTGGCATGTGGAAGATCTGAGTTTGAATCCTCCCTCCGACACTTACTAGACAGGTTGCTGTGAGAGTCAAATGAAATCTCAGATGTGAAGCACTTTATAAACCCTAAAGCATTGCATAACTGCTTTATATCATCACTATCAGGAGGAACCGGTATTAAAATTCAACCTTTAACACTTGTTAGTTGTGTGATCTTGGGCAAGTACCTTAACCTTTCATCTGTAAAATGGAAAAAAGTAATACCATAATTGCCTCCTTCTCAGGATTGTTGCAAAAGCTATGCACTTGTGAATTATCATCAGACAGTATCTACAATGTTGGTTGGACGGCTTGCTCTATCCACACTGTACAAATTAATCACAAGAACGATAAACCTTAAGCACTCATTCTGTCCTTTTAAAATATATATTTACTTATGAAGATTCCTAATGAGGGACAGGGATGTTTTGTCTTTGGATCCCCAGCACCTAGCACAGTGCTTCATGCATAGTAGGCATTTAATAAATGCTTGTTAAATTGAATCGAACTGATCTGAGCACCAAGCAGCCTGGCATTACGTAGGATGCTTGCCTTGCACACATATTAAGTGTTTAATAAATGGTTGCCAAATGAGTGAATAAATGAATGGATGACTCAATTCTGAAAAAATCTGGTAATGAGTAATAATCACCCGTGTGAGCTTGTACAAGCCAATTAACCTCTTAGGGCTCCACTTTCCTCATCTGTAAAATGAGAGGGTTGACCTAGGGAAAGGAGTCATTATTTCACAAGGATTCCTGGGGAGACTGTTAGTCAATTTTGGGGGAAAGGGAGTTAGTTCTACATTTCACAACACATACTCTAGTGAATTCCAGCCAGATGAGAGAAATAAACACAGAAGAAATGAACTCTAAGAGGGAAAAGAGAAGAAATTGGAATGAAGTATTTATCTCAGTGTGGAAGGGAGAGGATTTTTTTTTTCTAGTTGAACAAATGGAAGGCATAATTATGTTGGTCTGTCTGTCATTGAAGGTGTATACTATGTGCCAGGCACAGTGCTAAGTGTTGGATATAAAAAAGAAAGGCCAAAAACAATTCCTGCTCTCAAGAAGCTCACGGGCTCATGAAGAAGACAAGATGCAAGCAATTATATACAAAATATGTATAGGAGAAATTGGGAAAAATTAGCACAGAGAAGATGTTAGTTAAAGAGAATCAAGAAATGCTTCTTTTAGAAGTTGAGACTTCAGCTGAAACTTGGAGGAAGACAGGGAAGCTAGGAAGCAGAGAGGAGGGAGAAAATTCCAGGTATATGGATAGCCAGTGAATATACAGGGAATCTAGAGATGTAATATCTTGTGTGAGGAAGAGCATAAAGGACAGCATCACCATATCTCCAAGCATGTGGGGGTGAGGAAGCTGCCAGCAAATTGAAAAGGTGGGAAGGGGGTCAGATTATGAAGATCTTTGAATGACAAGAGAGACATACTTGATTAACCAAAAAAATGTTCTATTGCAAAAAAACCAAACAAACCAAAAAACAAAGAAACTCTCCTCCCCAAACCTAACCAAATAAGGAACCTCATTTTAATTGGTTAAAGGGTCTGGAAAAAGTAAAGACATCCAAGCTATCAACAATTCTGTGGGGAAAAAATGCTCCAAATCATTAATGGTTAAAGAAACGCAAAATAAAAGCAACCTGGAGTTTTTACCTCATACCCATCAGATTGTGAAAGTAGACAAGGAAATGTTTGAAGGGTTGTGGGAAAATAGGCACATTAATTTACTGTTAGTGGCATGGTGTATTGGTTCAGTCATTCTGGAAAGCAATTTGAAACTATGCCTAAAAAGCTGCTAAACTGTGAATATGTTTTGACTAAGCAATATC
The DNA here is from genome assembly GCF_011100635.1 of Trichosurus vulpecula. NCBI lineage: Eukaryota > Metazoa > Chordata > Mammalia > Diprotodontia > Phalangeridae > Trichosurus > Trichosurus vulpecula. The sequence goes on from NC_050578.1 coordinate 32,340,825, forward strand.
ACTATTACGTCTCTTAATCAAAGAGAGAGGAAAAGGATTGCAATGTACAAAAATATTTACTACGGCTCTTTTTCGAGGTAGCAAAGAACTGGAAATTAGTGAGTACCAATTAATTGGGGGGTGGCTTAAACAAACGATAGTGTATGAATGCGATGGAATACTATTGTATGCTAAGAAACTATGAAGGGGATTGTTTCAGAGAAACCTGAGAAGAGGTGTATGAACCGATGCAGAATGAAGAGAACAGAACAGGGAAAGAATTCTAGATAGTAACAACATGTAAAACGAACTTTGAAAGGCATAAGAACTCTGATTATTATAATGGCCGTCCATGGTTCCAGAGTACTAATGATGGAGTTTGCTGCTAATCTTCTGACAGAGATGATGGACTCAAGTTACAGATGGGACTTTTTATTTTTGAACAAGGCCATGTAGGAGTTTGTTTTCCTTGACTATACTTCTGTGTAATGCCTACTATCATGTTCCTTCTTTTTTTTTTCCTCTCAGCGGATATAGATGGGGGAAGTGGAAGGAAGAAAAATACATTTTTTTCTAATTGTAAAATAATCAAATTTAAAAAATTAACTGAAAAGAAAGAGTAATAGATTAGAAACTATGACAAACAAGATAGATAAAAAAGTTGGCATTTAAAAACTATAAGGAACTGTTAAAAACAGTAACTCCCAGTCTACAGTGGTCAAAGGATATGAACAATTTTCAAAAAAAGAAACTTATTATTGATAATCCTTGGAAAAAAATACTCATCCTTGTTAAGAGTCACAGTGCTGTAAATTAAAATAACTTTTATGTACCGGCTTACATGCGTAAAATTGGTAAACAATATTTAGTGCTGTTAAAGTAAGGATATAGAAAACCAGGTGCACTTGTATATTGCTAATGGAATTGCAAATGTGTAGAATCTTTTTAGACAGCAAACTGTGAGTACTAAGTAAATATTAGAGAAACAATCATACCCTTAGATACAATAACTATTGTTGGGAATCTATCATGGAAGTTTTGGTCTTTTTAAATAGAGCTATCTGTTAAAGGATTTTCATAGCAGTGTTACATGCAATTGCCAAAACAGGAAGTAGCCAAAATATATAACAACACGTGGATGTTAAAGAAATTGTGGTGTGTTATTGTATTGTAAAAGGGATCGAGATAAAGACTGTTCCTGTGGCTTTTTTGATATAAAAACTCCTGAGACAAGGAGACTCTCTACAAATTAAGGTCAACACCCTTTTGGCAACTTACAGTTTTTAAATATAATATAACAATGAAAATAAGACCAACAAGCATGAGGAATACCAAGAAATATGGAGAGATGTTTCTGAAGAAATGCAAAAAAAGGAATGGGGGCATTATATTAACACTGATCACATGAGGAAAAGTAAATTAGAATGAATGGACAGAGAATCCTGGCTGGGACTTATAGAGTACGACTTAAGTGGTATTATGGGGGTTTTTTGCATTAAAATTAATTATTTCTATGAATAAATATTTGCTAGGCAAGTTTAGTTGTTTGCACTGGTGTCCAACGTTAAGTTCTAAAGAAAACATTTATTTACAGAAAATAAAAAGAGGTTGGACTAGAGCAGGGGTAGGGAATCTGGGGCCTTGCGGCCACATGTGGCCCTCTAGGTCCTCAAGTGTGGTCCTTTGACTGAATCCAAACTTCATAGAACAAATCCCCTTAATAGAAGAATTTGTTCTATAAAACTTGGACTCAGTCAAAAGACTGAACCCAAGGACCTAAAAGGCCTTTAGGCCACAGGTTCCTCACCCGTGGATTAGGTAATCCCGAAGGTGTCTCCCAACTCTTGCAATTTATGATTCTGTGTGTCGATGACCCCCTCCACTAATAGAATCTGGATTCTGGCATATATAATGCATCCCTCCCCCTTACATTCGGCTGTTTACTTTTAGAACCAGAACCTTACTAACCTGATAAGCAGAACTTTGCATCAATGCGATGAAATTACTCATTAAAGTTTGAGTATGTTCTAGTGCCTATGTCTTTTGGGAGAGCAAAACTATATTTTAAATAAAATAATATACTGCTGTTTTCTGAAACCCAGAAAGCTTTTCTAAAAAAAATAAATAAATAAAGCACAGCAATACATTTCAGGACAGATGTCACACTAAGGTGATCTCTGGTGGGTTTCCATGAATAGATATCTTGTTAGTGGATTGGAGTGTGAGTGGAATAGATTATTATTAAATATGTTTCTTGTAACTTCCAGTTTGGAGTGCACTTCAGATTCCATTCTCTTTGGTGACAGACTAGTGAGTCAAGGTTATTTGTGACCAGTGGAAGGGGTTTTATGTGTCCCTGCTGGGAGAAATTGATGATTTATATTGCAGACAAGTTTTAATGGATTCAGATTAAGCTAGCTACAACCAGAGTAACAGAATGGGTTGTTTTCAGAGTATTTTAGACTATGATTATGCTACTAGTCAAAAATGAAAAAGTCTGTGTGCTTCAGAGGGAAATTAACATCTTTTTTTAAAAGCATTTTTTTCCTCCCTCTCAACTCCTTCTACCCACTGAAAAGAAAGAGGAAAGAAAGCAAAAGAAACAAGGAAAGAAATTTGTGTATTGTATAAGCATAATCAACTAAGGCAAACTTTTATAAAGGCTCTGCTTAAAATTGCTTCCTCATTCTACACATTAGTCCATTATTTCTCTGTCATGAGGTGGTCAGAGTCCTTTATCAGTTCTCTAGGACCATGTTTGACTATTTAGTTGATCCAAGCTGACTTGTCTTCAAATAATCTCTGACATATTTGGCAAGAAATAAGAATTTCAATTCAATTCTATTCGATTCGGCTAAGCAAGGCAGTGGAGAAAACGCTGGTGCTGGAGTCAGGAAGACTTAGCTTCAGATTTGGCTTCTGACACTGACTAGCTGTAGGACCTTGAGCAAGTCACTTAACTTCTGTTTATCTCAGCTTCCTCCTCTGTAAAATGCAGACAATAGTAGCACCAACCTCTCAGAGTTATTGTGAGGATCAGATGAAATAATATTTGTAAAGTACTAAGCAAACAGTAAGTAATATATGAATGGTGGCTGTCATTATTATTATAATTATATGTGATGCAATTCACAACAATACGATATAGTAAACAACAAAATACAATATAATCCAGTTCTATACAATTGGATGACATTCGACTCAGTAAGCATTTATTAAGTTCTTGCTCTGTGCTAAGTATCAGGATAGGTGCTGGAATCACAAAGAGAAGACTGAGGTCCTGCCAGGAGTTTTGTTGTTGAGTTGTTTTTCAGTTGTGTCTGACTCTTTGTAACCCCATCTGGGGTCTTCTTGGCAAAGACACTGAAGTGGTTTGCCATCGCCTTCTCCAGCTCATTTTATAGGTGAGGAAACTGAGGCAAACAGGGTTAAGTGCTTTGCTCAAGGTCAGACAATTAGTAGCTGAGACTGGATTTGAACTCACATCCTCCTGACTCCAGGACTGATGCTCTATCCAATGCACCCCCCATTAAAGGGCTTACATTTCTTCTAAAGATGACTGGCTTTGTTACACAGCAGGGTAATCCTTTTGATATCAATATTTAGGGAAAAGGAATAAACCAAGAGATATTTCATCTTGCAGGGAAGAGGCGCCTGCATAGCCTTATGGATTTTGAGACTTGACCTTTCTTCTTCAGATTAAATTTTTCTGGATAATTTCATTTTCAAACTAGTGGTAGATGAATTTTCCTGTTGGGTGGTTCCCTGGAAAATGAGACTGCGTCTGTATGTATAAGCCTGACTTCTCTGACCGAATTGATTGGTTACCAGCATCAGTTGTAATGGATAGCACCTATAACCTAAACTCAGATAATAGGATTGTAGTTTAACTATTCACAGAGAGGAGATGATAATGACTGTCTAAACCTCTCTTACAGGGCTGCTGCAAGAATTAATTGGGATCAAATGAGATCATGAATCCGGAGCTAGAAGGAATTTGAGAAGCCATCGAGGCCACCCCCTTGATTTTATAGATGAAGAAATGGGGATCCATATACTGGATGACAGAATCAGGAACCAAAATGACCTTGGGAGGCTAGAATAATGGTTCGGATCAAATAATATGAAGTCACAGGAATAAGGGAATACATTTGAGTTCCAAAAATGATCTGCATAGATTCAGATGGTTAGTTTAAATAGTATAAAATTACCTGAAAATTTTAGATGACTACAATCTGCTATATCTGGAAGAAATGGTCAGAAAATAGAAAAAAAGCTACCCAGATGGGGGATTGACTGGTTTTATAATAATGGAAAGAGATGGCCTGAAGAAAGAGTCATTGAAAACAAATGATAACCTTCAGTAGGTCCTGAAGGAAGTGGCCATGGTGCTGAGAGATCTAGAAGTAGTCATGCCATTTATGAGGCTGTTGAGAGGACTGAGGATGTTTACTTAGAGAAGAACAATTTAGCGGGGATATCACTGCCCTTGTATTTTCCATGACAGGGTGGGAAACAGGGAGCAGACTTGTTTGGCTTTGTTCAACTATTTAAAATGAATAGACATTAGGAGGCATATTTTGGTTTTAGCATAAATGCAGTTCTTGAGACTACTCCCTGATTCACACAGTAGACTCCTCAGGCATGGCCACCTCAAGTTCATGTATCCTTTGGGTCCACATACACTAAAAACTGCTGCTTGAGCCCTTACCAAAGTATTTACTTTTGCTAGCCAGCCAGAGGAAACAATTAGTTCAAAGGGAATGTGCTTAATGAAACAGCATAGTAGGAAAATATTCTCCCATAAACCTGAGTCCTTGCTTTTCCACAAATATACATGTTATCACTGGGAGGAGAGGACACATTTAGGGAACACGCATGGAGAAGCACACTGATAGGGAACATGTGTGGCCAGGACATACATATAAGGGACATATGTGGCAATGTGTCAGAGGGCATCCACATGGAGAAAATGTTTGGCAAAGACCGATCTTTGGAAGGGGTGCTCACCTCTGGTGCTATAGAGGTGTTGATGCAGTTGGTGATGACATCATGCTGCTCTCTTTAGGTCTGCTCTTTGCTTCTCTGTAGTGTCTGTCAGATGTATTTCAGCCAGGTGTTGCTCCCTATTGGATTCCTGTGGCTGTGGTTTGATGGTACCCTACTGGTCTCTTGACCACAGGTTGATCTGGTTCCATTTTGCATCCAGTTTAGGGAATTCATTTTGCATCTTGCTTCTGGTTTCAACTGGAGTCCTTGGTGGAGGTGGTCCTTCTTTCCCATGAGAGAAAGAGTGAGCTGTTCAACTGCTCTTTTAGATGAAGACTTAGTACCTCTCCCCTCCCCCAAAACTCTTATAGAAAGGAAGAGATCTCCAAAGCCCAGTAGTCAAATTGGAGGAGTGAGCCTTCAATGTTTTTTTAAATAACAAAGAGGTAGAAGTGTCAGATTCATTGATCCTTGTCTGCAATAGAAGTTTCATCTCCAAAAAAGAGATTACTTGCCCCTAATATCAAACTCTTTGCAAGACAGAACTACTCTAGCTTCCTAGAGTCTTCAGGTTTAAGTCTATTTTTAAAATTCAATTTCCTAGTCACCAAGGACAGCATCTCTGTCAAAGGCTGTATTCTAACTTAGAGTTAGAAATTCCCTTTAGCTCCCTGTTTAATTTCCTATTGCTAAATTGCACCCATTCAGCATCACTTTAGAAGCTATAGTCCAAGGCTGGGTTCAGACTTCTGTCATGCTTTTAAATCCCAACTCTTGTGGGCTCCCAGGGGTAAAGTAATTGTCTTCTTTTCACTTAGCTGCTGAAACTCTTCCTTTAATAAGTATATACGGATAGCAACAAACTGCCTCAACTAAGGAAGACCTTTCTCACTATTAGAATAATGCAACAATGTGGTTTGTGGGGTATTCAGAGAAGACTAGCACCTCAGTGAGAGGACTTGCTGATCCCTTTTTTAGGGCTGCTCCCCACCTTTATTGTCCACCTGTCACTCTGCTCTCACCTGTGGCTTCTATAAGCTGTAGCATGTGCAGTGGCCACACTCTGGTAAAACCTTCTCAGCAGATGGGTTAACCCAGGTTAAGGGTAACCAATGGGCTTCAAACCTGTTGGTGAGTTAGGGGAATGCCTACCCCAAGCACGTGAAGACTTTTCCTGGTGGAGTGGGCAGATGAGTACAATTTGTTTCAATGACCATGAAGGCAGCTGAAGCAAGTGCTGTGGAATGCTTATAGCTTGGTCAGACATCAAAGACACCAAGGTCATCCACTGCATCTGGGACCATCACCAAGTCATCCCGACTTTTGTCTTGCCACTAAACTTTGATGATTCTCAAATAGAGAGTGAAGTTGATGACTTTGTGCAACTCTGCTTTATTTAAATCCAATTCACCTGAAAGTCAAGACATCAACCATCGTGACATCATTGGTCTTCTTCGAAAAAGAAGTACAACAACAATGACAAGAAATACAATAATAGAATGACCTATATGATTGGATAATGAGAGCCTGGTCACAGGAAATGTTTAAGCAGAGGCTACCTGGCTATCTATTTGGACTTTTGTAGAAGAGATTCCTATGTAGGTAGAAAGACAGGCAACTAGGTGGCCCAGTGCACAATGGGCTTGCCCTGGAGTCAGAAAGACCTGAATTCAAAACTATCTTCAGACACTTATTAGTTGTGTGACCCTGGGCAGGTCATTTAGCTTCTATCTGCCTCAGTTTCTTCATCTGTAAAATGGAGATTATAATAGCACCTATCTCCCAGGGTTATTGTGAAGAACAAGTAAGATGATATTTGTTAAGTGCATTGCAAACTTTTAAGTACTATGTAAATGCTATTATAATTATTAAGATGGACTACTTGAATTCCTAGGTGCTATGCAGCTCTGTTTTACCCCTTTAGTCAATTCTATTATTTCAGTGCCTCAAAACTCATGATTTCATCATGTTGGTACTTATTCTATTGATATCAATTGCAACCTCTCTGTGCCTTTTTGTCAGTCTTTGGCATTTGTTATGATTTTTAAAATAAATCACCTGATAATTAACATTCCAGTGATGAGTTTTTCTATAATTAGCTAGGTTAGTTCTCAGACAGTAGACATAGAATCCATTGTGGGGTATCTGCTTGAAGCCTTTGCAATTGGGTAGGACCCAGGATTGTAAGCTCCTAGGTTTAGACATTGAAGGGACCTCAGAGGCCAATTAGTCCAACCAGCTCGTTTTATAGATGAGGAAATGGAATAAGGTCCAATAAAGTTTGATGACTTGCCAAAAGTCACTCAGCTTGTCAGTGTTAGAAGTAGAGATTTGAACTCAGGTTCTCAAATGCCTGAGCCAGCATTCTTTCCACTCTACCATGTTTATGTGTCATTCCTATAACCTTTGTGAAGCTTTGGTTCTCTCCACACCACAATGAGGTGTCAGAATTAGACTTTAGAGAGGGAAAGATTCTATGACAATCAATTCAGCAAATAAGCAATGAGTGTGTCTGTGGAACTGAACCAAAAGAAGTATAAGCTATAGTTCAGATCACAAAATCCCATATCCAATAGCAGATTTAAGGGACAGATGGAAAAGGCTGGAAAGAAGAAGTGAGATGATAGAAATAAACTTATTGTAGTATCATACATTTTAGAACTGAAAAGGGTCTCATAGGCCACCAAGTCCAACCCTTTCATTTCACAGATGGGGAAAGAGAAGCCTGAGGACATCATGGAGGTAGTGTAGTAACAAGGATGGAATTTGCCTTTTCTGCTATACCATGATTGAGGATCTTGTTGGAAGATTATGAAGTAGAAAGCAAACATCTCAGTCCACTTTAGAATCTTCAATTGTGGGATGACATGATCAAAGTGGCTGGCAGAGAAGACAACTTTGGTACCAATGGGACAGAGGCTGGTAGATAACGAGCCTTGAGATGGATAGTTCAAGGGAAAAATAATGGGAACCTAGATCTATACTTCTCAAACGTTTTGTTCCTAGTACTACCTTTATCTTTGCCACAAGGCTTGTGACACTGCAGGTGAGTCACACATTCACATGAGATAGCCAGTGTAAATTCTATACAATTCCCAGGAAACTCACACATGTGCATGTGGCTGAAAATGTGATTTCCATACAGCTCCCAGTACACCTAGAGGGGCATGCTTGTAGTAAATTATGGAATGCTCTTGGAACAATACTGGTATAGATAAAAGGAACATCAATATGGATGGAAAGGGTAGAGACAAGATGTCAGCAGCAGATTGGAGATAGCAGAAAAAGAAAGGTAAACCAAATGAAAATTACTCTGAGGATGCTTGCCTGGAAAGCAAAGACAGAAAACTTGAATCACAGCTTGAAAAGTGGGTGGCTTCTTAAAATCCACTTGTGAATGAAGTATTTGGGGGCCCATATGTTTGCGGACATAGCTAATTGATTTTTTCATTTCATTTCATTAAATAAGACAATATTTGATATAGCTAACACAAGTGATAGATTGTGGATGTCCTAAAATTCATAAACAATTAAGTTTTGGGATCACTGCTTAAAGTGTTCACTTTCCTAGAACTAAAGTGGTAAATAGAAGTGGAGGAAGGAGAGGGGAAGAAGAAGAATGAGTGATGTTCGTTGTTGCAGAGTGTTATACAAATGCTTATTCCCTCCCCCCACTTTTGCATGATTGTGGATTATTAAAGGGATTCTTTAGTATTCCAGGGCTCAGTGAAGTGGGTATAATGTAATTTGTACATAGGAACATTTGGAGGTACTCACTGTTGAAAGGGATCTCTTCTGTTCGGACTCTATGCAGGATATGCTTTGTTTTTACTTATCGCTGTAGAGTATATATTGTTTTTCCCAAAGGAATGTAAACTCCTTGAGGGTATGTTTTCATTTTTGTTTTGTAAGCCCAGTGCCTGACATGCAGGTTTTTAATAATTGTTTGTTGAATCAAACTGAATTTTTAAACTGAGAAGATATAATTTAATTCCTTTTTCTTCCTTGCAGTGAAAAAGAAAATTTTTGAGGTTAGTTTAGTGCCTGGTACAGAACAGTCACTTAATAAATGCTAGTTGATTGATAGAGTAAAAATTGCATGACATTTGAAGGGGGTTCATATTGTTTCAAAATACAGAATATGTGTTCATATACACAGACACATAAGAAATAGAATATATACATACATGTATATACATATGCACATGTGTTTATATGTACATATGCATGTATGTATATTTATAGCAAGACTTTGGACTCACCATCCCAGAATGAAGGTGGTAAGATTTACCCTCAGGGTTCTTAGGGTAACCCTGAAGGGTTAGGACTATTATTCTCTAATGTTATTGGCTAGAACCCCTATTCTGATATGCTCACCAATATTAATGGCAAGTGATTAACACCCCAGTTTCAGTTAACCAATTCATTCTGTTAGCTTTTCAAAGGGATATTTACTTCAAAATGCTAGCAAAAACTGAAGTTACAAAACATTCCTTCCCTGCCTCCCCCATCATTTCCTACATTGCCTTAGTCCCTCAGGAGAGTGGAACCAAACTTAATGCAAATCTGCTATGAACATTCATCTCACCAAGTTCACTTCCAAATGCAGCATGGCCAATGCATAAATCAGGTTAGCTCCCTCCTTTCTGTCTTCAGCCCATGCTGGGTTAAACAGATCTCACAGAACTTCCTTCTTCACCATCTGACTTGTAGTATGGACTCTAGCTTCCAGACCTCTGGTGGACTCAACATTCTGACCCTTTAGAGCTCACAAGGTCACAACCATCCCCAAATACTCCTTCACCTAAAGCAGGAATGAACAAAGAGAGTCACAGGATAAAGGGCTCAAGGCTTCTGCCCATCCAGAGTCTTATGACATTTTATCTTTTTCACCTGAAGAGTAGTTATGCAGGAAGGAAGAAGAAGAAGAGACTCTTTTTGGCTTGTAATAGCTTTTGAATGTACTCTGGTTCTACCTTAATAGCCAATTAAGAGTCCATCTCTTCAACTACTTGGACTAGTTACAGAGTGTCTGCTGATGTTCCAGATCGGGGAGCAGGATCCTTCCATTACATAATATCATGCCTTTCTAGAAATAAGCTCCCCAATTTCATGATTTAAGCATGCTATACATACTCACCAGCCTCTGACATACATATATATATATATGTACGTTTGTGTACGCACATACATGTGTATATGTATATGTAGGTATATGTCTGTATATACATGTATCATACTTTGTATATGTATGTGCATATATATGTATAATACATATTGTATATACATACAGATATGCATTATTAGACAGATATTTGAAAAATATTTTTGGAGATCATAAAGTCATAGGATTTTCAGGGATATTGATAGTGTGCTCATATGTCTCTAGGCAGGGCTGTCTTTAAACATTAACAGAAATGTCATTTATAAGTCTCCTGTCTCTCCTTTGACAATAGACCTGATAACATTTAACTTAGAGTTGGTGGGTAACATAAAATGTTACCTCTGGTGGCTACCTTTTAAATTATCTAGTGCCCTTAAGCTCTGTTATAATACTGTTCCAGCGATCTTGGCATGCCACCCATTAAGGGTGAGATTACCTGAAAATAAAAGTTTTTATTGGTATTTAAGAAATCATCTTCTTGAGTAAGTTGGTTATAGCAACTCATGAAATTGTTTACTCTAATGTGCAAGAACTGTGATTTGTGTGGGTGGTGGGAGCACTGATATCAGTGAAATTATAAATCTTTTAAAGTTCAAAACATCATAGGATTTGGAGCTGAGAGAAAAAGAATATGAGGAGATGGAGACCGTAAGAGGTCAAGTGATCTCCCTAAGGTCACATAGCACGATAAAATACTAAGTTTGACTCTGAAAAAATTGGTTTCAAACTAGCATCTATGATGAGCCTACTGTGAGTCAGGCACTGTGCTAAATTCTGGGGATATAAATAAAGAAAGGCAAAAGATTCCTTATTCTGAAGGAGCTTATAGTCTAATAGGGGAGGCAACTTTGCAAACAACTATGTACAAACAAGCTCTGTAGAGGATACATTGCGGAGCATCAATACTGCATAGACTCTAGCATTAAGGAGGATCAGGAAAGGCTTCCTGTAGAATTTGAGATTTTAGTTAGGATTTGAAGGAAGTCAGGGAAGAGCGTAGACCACGATAAGGAGAGAGAGAATTTTGGGCATGGGGGAGAGCCTGTGAAAATTTTCTAGAGTCTGGAGATGGTATGTCTTAAAAATCGCTTATAATCTTAAAGAGTTACCTGGGGGCATTGAGAGGCTAAGTCATTTCCCCCAAACCACAGTCTTATAGGCAGTGCAGATCACCTGTCACTACATTGTGGTATAGGAAATAATGCTGGCTTTGGAATCGGAGAACCTGGTTTTAAAACTTGCTTCTTCCACTATTTCCTTGACTTCTTTGGGCCTCAGTTTCCTTATCTGTAAAATAAGAGGGTTCCACTAGATGTCTGACAAGGCGTCATCTAGCTTTAAATCTATGAATCTATGCCTACTTACTCTTGATCCAGTGACGCTGGACTCCTGGCTGTTTCTTGAACAAGACACTCCATCTCTTGGCTCCAGGAATTTTCTCTGGCTATCCCTTATGCTGGAAGTGGTCTCCCTCCTCATCTCCATCTCTTAGCTTCCTTCAAATCTCAAGTAAATCCCATCTTCTACAGGAAATCTTTTCCAACTCTTCTTCATTCTAGTGCCTTCCTTCTGTTATTTCCTGTATGTAGTCCTTCCTTCCTTTCTTCTTTCCTTTCTTCTTTCTTTCTTTCCTTCCTTCCTTCCTCCTCCTCCTCCTCCTCCTCCTCCTCCTCCTCCTCCTCCTTCTTTGGTGCCAGGAAGACCTAGGTTCAACCTCTCAATGCTCCAAGCAACTCTCTAAGATTATAAATTGAAGAAAAGATGCCTATCTGAATTGGTACAGGGAGTTTCCTCCCCTGGGAATTTTCTCTATCAATGAAACTACAGCGCCGATTCCTGCTGTTGTTGCTGTTGTTAATTGCTATTAGTGGCAGAGCTTGGATTTGAAACGAGGTTTTCTGATGCCAAATTCAGTGCTCATTTGGGCTCTGCAGAAGAGCCTAAGATAGACTTCATTCACATCAAACTTTTCTCCCTAGTTAAAGGATCACATTATAGCGGTGTTTGAGGACTGAATGCTTTATTCAGATGAGCATGGCCTGCTGTTGCCACCACATTCATGGCTCCGTCTAGCAGGGGCCTTGGCTTGAATCCTCTCCTAAAATCATATGCCATTGTTGGGGTGTCATTGAACCTTTTAGGCTTTAGAAGTGAGTAGAAGCTGTGGCAGGCCCTAAAAGCTGGACTGGGCTTCAAGGAGAAGCCTGGGTTGGACTCTATTGTTTGTCACCAGAAAAACAGCAGAACTCTGGAGACACTCATCACTAGAGGACTGACCATGTTGTAACGCATTTCTTTCTGGCTCCATGAACTCAGGACACTATCTCTAAAGTGGGGAAGGGGGCTGTCATCTGCCCTGGAGGAAGTGGCACCCATGCAATGAAATCAAGGATCCTTGAAATATTGGAGTAAGTGTGCCTTTAATAGCTTAGCAGTGACATTTTAGTTAATTGCTGTTTAATGTACATCCAGGCTTTGAAACTACCATATTAAAAGTCTAAAAATGAATAAGATAAATAATTTGCTTACAGGGTTATGCCCTCATCCCAATTGCCTATTATTCAAACTAGGCTAAAACCTAATTTAAGTGGACAGTTTCTTAGGTAGCAGATGTCAGTATTTTATGGTTTCTAATGATCACATCTTCAACATGGTACAGGAAAGAATGCTGGCTTTGGAAGCTATTAAGAAGCATTAGAATGGCATGAGAAGGGGCAGCAGAGGTATTCTCTTTCTTATATAAGGCCAGCTTTATTAACCACCCCTCTGCCCCTCTCTCCTCCCTTCCATCTTTGTCTCCAGAGGGAATTGGGTGACTAGGCTTTGGGTCCTAAATTATAAAGGATCTTGGAGCAAAAAGGAACCTTCAAGGTCATTTGGTCCATTCTCCCCCTTTTACAGATAACAAAACAGATTTACAGATTTTTTGGGTAAATTTTTTATTTATTTTAAACTTAAATACAAAACAAGAGAAGAAAAAAAAGAATATTTTCAGGTACACAGCAGAACGTGAGAGGATTCAACATAAAACAATAAATTTCCATTTCAAGAAAACCTATATAATAAGTGCTACACATTATTTTCAAAGCTGTCCAGTTTTTCTTTGTTTCTTTGTAGGTTTTCTTTTGTTCTCTACTACGCACTCTTTATTTTTTCCCTCCCTTCTCCCTTCCCCCACCTCATGCTAAAGAAGGCTACAATTAAACTCGGATATATATGTGTATATAAATACACACATATATGTATGTATATACATATACACATACACACATACATGCATACATACACGTACACACATACATAGATATCTATAAACATACACATATATGTAAGCCTATACTATGCATATTCCTATTTGTCATCTCTTTCTCTGGAGGTGGATAGCATCTTCCTTTATAGGTCCAAGTCTTTCCATGTTTTTCTTAAACAGCTTATCATGTCCTATACCACAGCAATATTCCAACCCTATCACATTCTATCTGAGAGATTGTCTATGAAAGTTTTTTTTCCCCAATTTTCCTCATTCCTTCTATTCTTGGTTACATTGCTTTTATTTATACAAGAAATTTTAAATTTAAAACACTTGAAATTCCCCATTTTACATTTCAACAATGCTCTCACCTTATCGTTTAAGGTCTGATACTGCTGAATCTCCTTCCCGTCCATCTTTTTTCCCCTTGGTTTCTTTGAAATTCCTGATCTTTTGTTCTTCCAAATGAGCTTTGTGATTATTTTTTCTAGCTCAATAAGATTTTTTTTTAGTAATTTAATTGGGATGTCATTGAATAAATAGATTAGTTAGGTAAAATTTTCATTGTGTATTAATATTGGCTTTAGGTCTGCAGAAATTACAGAACTGAAAGAACTGTGGTCACCCAGCCAGTCAAGGATAGGTGTGGCCTCTGGCAAAACCTTTTTTCTGATTTTGTTATGATATAGGAATCATGTCTTCAGTGTCTTTCATGTATACTTGCGGATCACTCGTGTTAGCGCTCAGTTCCCTCTACTGATTCTTTTCCATTAGCTTGAGTATTTGTCTTTCTGATTTATATAACAACGTATCTTACCTTCTGGTACCTGAACGTGGAAAGCCCCTTACTCTGCCACCCTTTTTGCCTAGCCGATCAATGACAACAATTCTGAGTAGGGCTGGTTTCTGCTTCTGACACTAACCAAGGTGCTGACTTATCAGCGATATTGACAGAGCCCAGTTTGTCAGTTTCAGAAGTCCTGCTGGGACATCATAGCTCTTGACTGTGAACCCAGGTCTCTGGATTTATTAGACCGGTGGTGGTGCTCCTTCTACTACTCCAAAATCCAATCAACATAGGAAGCTACCTTAATGAGGCAAATACTACCTAATGAAAAGTGGGTAAGGAATTTTATACTTTCTTCCTTTCTGTGACATAAGCTGAATTAGTCTAGTAGTAGAAAATGGCTTGGGGGCAGGGGAAGAAAATGCATTTAAATTAGAATCATGAGATCCAAGATCAGATACAGGCTCTATATTTATTAGCTGTTTGTTGGTGATTGTGGGCATCTTCTCTGAGAATCTGTTTCTTTATTCATAAAATGGACATAATAATATGTTTACTATCCACCTTATAGAATTCCTGTGAGAAAAGTACCTTATACATGTCAAAGTTCTCTATAAATATGAACTATTAAAGTTAGCCACAGTGTTGAGAAATTGTTATCATCAAAAATAGCTGGCATTTGTATGATACTTTAAGGTTTGCAAAATGCTTTAGATGTGTTATCTCATTTGATCCTCACAATAACCATGGGAGGCAGGTGCCATTATTATCCCCGTTTTACAGGTGAAGAAGCCAAGGTTGAGAGTTAAATGACTTGCCCAGGGTCACACGGCTAAGTAAGAGTCTGAGGAGCATTTGAACACAAAACTTCTTGAGTACAAGACCAGCACTTTAGCCAACTCACCTCTTAGATGGCTGTTTATTAAATATCTATTGTATTCTAGGTCCTGCGAGTACAAAAACAAAAGTGGAAAAAACCCTGCCCTCAAGGAACATACATTCTTTTGTGAAAATATGTTAGATATAATGTGTATGTATACACACACAAGCATGGTATATTGTGCATGTGTGTGTATAGACACACTACACACATGTGTGTGCACATACACACACACACACCCCAGGTATATCATATGTTATATTTATTTATAGGCATTTTATTTTTTCTCTCTCTCTCTCTCTTTTTCTCCCTCTCCCTCCCTTCTGTCCTCTCCTCTCCTCTCCTCTCCTCTCCTCTCCTCTCCTCTCCTCTCCTCTCCTCTCCTCTCCTCTCCTCTCCTCTCCTCTCCTCTCCTCTCCTCTCCTCTCTTCTCCTCTCCTCTCCTCTCCTTTCCTCTCCTCTCCTCTCCTCTCTTCTCCTCTCTCTGTATATATGAATTGTAAAGGAACATGCTATAAGATTTTAAGTCTAAGTGACTTTGGCTCAAAATCTTCAACTTCTTAATATCTCTGTGACTTTGGGCAACATCCTTACCTGAGTCCGACTTCCCTCATCTATAAAAATTAGGCAGCCAGACAACATGCTTCCTGAGGTCCTTTCTAGCTCTGAACTTCTAAATCTATGATTCAAGGTTTGGGTTAGCATCATTCTAGCTCACTAGCCAGAGAAATGATTGACATCTCATTTTTAAAAAGCCATTCAAGGTACTTTAAAAGTGAATGTGATGGATCAAATACACATACATCTATATGTTTATATGTACATACCAAGTAAATAGGTCATAGGTGAAAAACTGCCATGTAGAAAATAATTTTTCTGTTTGCTTAAAGAAAAATGCATAAATACAAAATCCCCTCAATTTTCTCTGAGGAATTAGGTCACCATGCACTTCCAAATGGCGTAGCTCATTGGTTTCTCTATGTGTTTCATTTTTAGTTAGGAACCCTTTTACAGCTGTTAAAAGCTGCTCGTATTTCAAAAGTTTGTTCTGATATTTTGTCTTTATTAATACCTCCTTCCTCCATTTGTCCTAAGTAAGAAAGAGCTTCTGTGTCACTTGATATGAATCCAAAGGGTGTATTGTATGTTCATAGTTATCACCCTTTTAACCCAGAGCTCATAGAATTTTCTAGCCTGTTCCAAATTTGCATACCAAACATATGCTTATGAATTCCACTTATGATGTGGCAGGAGCCTGGTTTAATAGATAGATGACTATCAATTACAGACTTTGAAAGACATGGGTTCAAAATCTGCCCCTAAAAATTCCTAACCGTGTGACTATGGGCAATACACTTTCTGGGTCTTAGTTTCTTCATCTGTAAAATGGAAATTAATACATTTTCTCTCCCAACGTAACCATAGGTCCGATCCTTATCCCTAGTACATATAATACCTATCTCATAGAGCTATCATAAGGAACAAATGGGAGAGCGTATGCAAAATATTACATATCAGCTGTTAACATTTCCATACAATTTCTTTTTCTGTAAAGAAGCAAATTTTATGCATGTACTCCCAAGTTATTTATGTGACAAGTAACATGGTTGTAAATGCTAAAAAACAAAAAAGATATATTGAAAATAATTATTTTGTTATTCTAAAAAATGTATGGTTGGGGAGGATGCCATCCCTAGAGCAAATGGAAAGCGGAGAATGGATAATTCTTTTTTTAAGTCTCAATTGCCTTTGTATCTCTAGTGCCCGGCGTAGTGTCTGGCATCTGTAGGCACTTAATGAATACTTGTTGGATTGAATCGAATGGAAGATTTTTGGAAAGAAAATTGACCTAATCCTTTCAATGAGAGAGCAAGAGTAAGCTGCTCATTTTTTCAGGGATGATGAGTCCTGCATTTACTGTGTCAAACCACGGGAGGATATCGGTTAATTAACAAAGAAGGGAGGAAAAGGAACGAAAGGAATCACAAGGATGCTTGTTTCAAAATGCAAGTTACATTGTGTTTTACAGAAATTTCCTCATGTATTGGTTACATGACTCCCCATGTTAAAGAATCGTTAGAGCCTGCTCTAATTGCACTCAGATTCAGCATTATGGATATAACACATAGTGAATCTATAACAGATTTAAAATCCAATCAAGATTATCAAACTCACAGTGAGGAGAGACAGGAATTCAGGTAGAGGGGTTTAGTAGACTCTGCTCCCATCACACAAGGTTAGGAGAAACCATGTCACTTTCCTTTTTCTTTAATCTGGAGAACCTTAAAGAGAGAAAGGACTTTAGAGGTCATCTGTCTCCATCCATTGCTCAGCTAGATGGTACAGTGGATAGTGTGCTGGGCCTGGAGTCAGGGAGAATCCTCTTTGTGAGTTCAAATCCTGACTCAGATGTTTAGTATCTGTGCGGCCCTGGGCAAGTCACTTGACCCTTTTTGCCTCAGTCCCTCATCTGTAAAATGAACTGGAGAAGGAAATGTCAAACCACTTCAGTATCTCTGCCAAAAAAACCCAAATGGGGGTCACAGAGAATTGGACATGACCGAAAAAAGACCTGACAAAAAATCTCCCCCCATATGTGAACAATGAACAGCTCCCACAACATCTCTAACAAGTGGTCATTCAACTTCTTCTTTAAGACCTCTGGCAATGAGTCTGTTGAGGTAGGTGCCTCCTAGTGCACGTTTGAACAGCTAGGATTGGTAGCAGCATTCCAGACACAGGCAGCAGTTGATTGGTTAGGAAGTATTTCCTTACGTTGACTAGAAATCTTCCTCTTGTCTTTTTTTTTAGTTCTGCTCACTTAGGCCTTTTGAAGAAAACTGGCTACTTCTTCAACACGATAGCTCTTAAGATTATTGAAGACTGTTAACATATCCTATCCCCCTCCCCCAAGAATTCTTTTTATCAGGCTAAACATTCCTAGTTCCTTCAACCAATCCGTGCGTGGCATGCTCTCTAGTCCTTTCTCCATCTTGTCCCATCATTTGCTGGAGGCATCTCAGTTTGGATATTTTCTTACTAAAGTGTGGCATAAAGAATTGAATACAGTGATCCAGATATCGTCCAATCAGGATAGAGAACAATTTTATTGCCACCTCCCTTATTCTGGACACTTTGCTCTTACTAATGCAGCCCTAGGAAGAACTAACATTCTTTGGTTATATTACTCTATTGAATTACAAAAGCTGTATATCTTCCCCTACCCCCAACATGAACCGTGCTTTAGCCATGACTTTCTCATGATGAACTCATCCAATTTATATTTTGAATCTCAAAGTAGTATTTTCCTTTTATCCCTGAATGACCACTCTTCTGATTGGTGACTATCATTTTTCCATCATTTCAGGAAAACATCCAGCCGTGTTTTACTTTAGTCTTAATTCTCTGCCTTCTCTTTCTTACCTTGCCTTCTGGTGAATGTCTGCCTCCCTTCAACCCCAAGTCATTTTGGAGCCATGAATGAAGATCACCTCAACAGTCAAGTGTTCCTGGTTGGGGCATATCGGTCTATTCCCCTACTGACTATCTCTGTAACTTTCTGGACCAAAGTGCCCTCCCCAGCCACCATTGTCTTTGTGTGTGTGTGTGTGTGTGTGTGTGTGTGTGTGTGTGTGTGTCCCCTGTTAGAATATAAACTCCCTAAGAGCAGGGACTGCCTTTGATTGGCACATAGGTGGTGTTTAATAAGTGCTTTTCATTCATTGGCTAAATTTCACCTTATTATATTCATTCTATTTTTCTAACCTGTCAGGCTGTTTTTGAATATTGACTTTTTCATTCAACATATTAACCATCCTTCCCAGCTTTGTGTCGTTGGCAAATTTGAAAAAAAAATCATGCCATCTATGTCTTTACTCAAGTCATAGTTATGGTAAAAAAAATAAGGTAAACTGAGGCACAAAGTTCTGAGCATCATCAATTTATCACTAAAGCACAAAGTTACTAATAAATAGGATCTCAACTGCCTTAGCAAAGCTAAGACCCCAAGGGAGGAGGACAGATCTTTTTATAGTTTGAGGTGATATGGAATAAAGAATAGAGTGTCATAGGTGGGAAACAAGTTATGATTGGTCAAAAGAACAGAGAAATCAATACGATTGGTTACAGAGCTGAGGCATCGGGGACAATATGATTAGTTGGAAATTGGGAATGAAGGGGCCAGCAACAACCCCTTCCTTCCCTCTTGTAACTAAGAAATGTTTATTATTTGATTCCACCAGCAAGGTTAGAGATAGTGGGGCCAGACTTCTTTGGATAGCAAATCAGACATCCTTGAAAGATAGATTGGTTTGACCAGAATCCCTGGTGTTCACCTGCATCCCTCAAGAATGACAGATTTCCCTGAGACAAGAATAGAAGAATGATTAGCAGAACTGGATTTTTAAACTTAATTCATTGCAGGCCAGCTGAATTTCCGAACTAAGTTCGGAGGCAAAGAACCATGACTTAGGAAGTCACAGGACAAAATCAATTAACTGTAAATAGGGTCAATTGAAAAGACACACAATCAATCTTACCATTTTATCACCAGTTTTAAAATTCTGAATGGAAGAGGGTCAAGAATTGAACTCTGTGGCACTCCATCTAGAGACTTCCCATCAAGTTGAGATTCACATCTTAACGACTACATTTTCAGTCCAATCCTTTAACCAGACCTGTTTGTACATAACTGTAATATCATCCAGCCCAGTGGTGTCCAAAGTTGAGACCTCACCCTCCTGGAGTTCTATGGCCTGTCTTGATTGGGAAGATGTCCTAGATAGCCATATCGGTGACTTCTCTCTAACACAATCACAGTCAGCATTTTTGTTCCAATGCCTTTCACTCAAATACCCCTCCTTCTGCACCGGTATTGACTGAGCCATCAGGGCAGCTGTTACAAACTACAATTCATTTGTTCAATCATGTCTGACTTTTTGTGACCCCATGGACCATAGCTTGCCACAGGACACCCATAGAAGCATCTATACAAGTGACATTGGGAAAGAAGTAGCTATACAAGTGACATTGGAAAATTCTATCTCCTCATTCCCTAGTAAAAAGCACTGTCTCATCCCCAGATCGCCTTGTGGGTACAGCAGGCAGCCGTCATAGGGCAGGCTCTGAACTTCAGGGCAATGACTCACGAGTAAAAGCCTCACCTTACAGTTTTTCACTTTGAGTGCGGCAGAATGAGTTGTACAGGATAAGCAGGCATAGATGGATTGGGATTTGCATTGTAGATTTTATTACATTATCTTTCACTCAAATGCCTCATCGCTCTTATAGGATCAAATATAATCTTCTCCATTTGGCATGTAAAGTCCTTTATGACCTGGTCACAACCTACTTTTTCAGCCTTATTATATATTGCTTTTATTCCTGTACTCTATGGTCCCATCTAAATGGCTTTCTCTCCGTTCTTCACACAATTAAACAGAAATACAACCCAAATTTTCAAACATGAACAAAAAGTCAAGGCAATATATTGTTCATTAAGCAGAACCACCTTTAAAAATAAGAGAAATGGATTTATATTGAAAACTTTCTTCTGTGTTGAAATCAAAAATAATTCATTCTTGCTTGATCTTTTTACATAACATAGAGTGAATATCTGCAATAGGGAAACATGGCTTCTGAAAAACTGTTATGTTCACTGACTGTTATGGTCTATTATCTGATTATTGTATTGTATATCTTTCAATAAAATAGTATAAGAAAATAAATCCTACTGTTTGACTATCAGGATTGACCAAAATAGCTGAATAATTTACTATAAACAAATAACTATTTACAAGCCTGCTCCATTCTCACTATGTGCACAGGATTATTTTGAAAATAAGGAAGCATGTTTAATCATATTGCTTGCAACGTACAATATTTTTAGAAAGAGCAAAATTGTTTTTGTATCATTAAGAAATAAAAAAAATATTTTAAAAATATTGTCTTTTATCTTTTTATGTAATGTCTTTTTGTCTATGATATATAATTTATATAATGTACTGGAAAAATGCATCTATATACATGGTGCATGCTCAATTTTTTTTACTAATAAAGTAATACTTTATTACTAATTTACTCTTTACTAATTACTAAAGTAATAAAATAAATGGCCAAAAATGTTTGGTGACTACTGATGTTACCTGAATTTCTCCATCTGTCTCCAAGCATAACATGAGAGATGAGACATTCTAATGTTCCAATTACTCATCCTTCTTGATCTCCTTCTTGACCAAATGGGAAAATATTTGATGCTGTTGATCACCTCTTCCTCCTGAATAATCCCCAGTATTTCCTCTCCTTTCCTTTCCTCTCCCAGTGAAATATTTGGCTCCTGTGGGTTCAGTTATCATATCTAAATATCTTGACACCATATGAGTGATAATGGAGTACATAGGCTATCAATTTATCCTCCTTGCATCTTGCTCTATGCCTGGTCATGTTTCTGTTCATATAGCTCTTTGATAATATCTTTTTAGCAACTTCCACTGTACAATTTTTCAGTGGTTATATGCTACAGTATATTTATGCCCACCTGCCATGTCTCCATTACCCCTTCAGGTGGCCCTTGACATTAAATCTTTAGAGATTCTGATATTCCATGATTTTCAGGTTTATAGAGTCTCTGGAAGATTACTGGTTTAAAAAGTCCATCGGTCCATGTTTCAGGGAGAAATTTAAAGTCTTATTAAAAGTACTGCACTGCATACTTTACCAAAGGCAATTCAAGTCACTTCTTATTAATGCTGGGCACAATTGACCATCCATCTTCAGTGTCTGTCCTGGTTATGTAAATTCTTAGACCAGCTCTTTGAGCTGTACATCTATCTATCTACATATCCCCTAGAAAGGAACATTTGGAAAACCTCACCATCTCCTGGTATTTTTTCTAAGCATCTGGTACACTTGGTATCTGCTTTCCTCCCTCCTTTCAGATATCTTTAGAATTAATTACTTGGCTCCTCATAAATAATTGTTTTTTAGTTATTTTCCACACAGGTTTTCTTTGTGCTGTACTGATTTGTTATATACCTTTGTTTTATCACCATTTCTACTTCATCATGTAAAACCTTGGAGAGTTACGATGCCAGAACCAAAATGTGGTAACTCTACGGTGATTCATGGGGAAAATAGTTTGTCAGGGAAATCTTGACAGATTTCCTCCATTTTTTATCCATTTAGATAAGGAAAACACAGATTCAACAACTTCATTTTATAGATGACGAAGCTGAGACCAGGAGAGGCTAAATGGGTTACATAGCTAGTAAACGGCAGTTAGAATTAAAGCTTAGCTCTTTCAATTCTAAATTCAAATCTAAATCTAAATTATTTCCACTGTTTCACTCTTCAGTGTTCTTGTTTGGTGTTCTTGTTCAGTGTTCTGCCTTAATTGGGTCTCTCATCAAGCTTTATAGAAACCTGCTTTTTGCTCCAATGCTTCTTGTTGTTTTAAGAGGTAATGCTATCCACAGTCATCTTCTCTCACCCACCTTTATAAAATTTTGCAACTAAATTTGTATGTTGCCTTTGGTGGCTCTACACTTGATAAAGAGAATAAAAATTCTATTTAAAATGATTTCTAGGCTTGTTTGACATTATTTTGAGATGATTGATTTAAATAAGTTAACTTTCATTAAGAAAAAGCAATAGTGTTTCAATGTCTCTTCTCTTATCCATTTCCTATTTTTCAGCTTTGGCAACTTGCTTAAATACTTCAGGTGGGAGCTGCTTCATTTGAATGCCATATTGTATCATCTTTATTTTTTTCCTAATTGATTTCCATCTTTGCTAATAGTTTGGCTAAACACACAAAACTGATTCAGAAAAGACTCTTAGGTAGGTAGCAAGTTATTCCAGATTAATTTTTGTCATGTCATTTGGCATTCACCATGTCCAGTGTCTCCTGACTTTCTTCATGCATAAAGTATTTTTGATATATGGGCATGAGTTTGTTTATCTTGGGTGAGGAAAATAAAGGAAATGAAAGCCTAATCATTTAATTTTGTCTCATGTTAGCAGTTCTTTTAAAAGTCTTGGCAGGATGAGGTTGTTATTATTGACTAAAAGGGGATACATTGTAATGTAATGAAAAGAGCATCCAACTTGGAGAAAGGAATCTTGGTGCTGGTCTTGGCTTTGCCACTAATTTTTATGTCTTTGGAAAAAACGCTTAATAAAATTTAACGTTTCTGGGCTTTAATTTTCTCATCCATAAAATGAGGGGATTGGCCTAAATGATTTTTAGCTTTCCTTCCAACCTTTAAACATTTTTAAGTGAGCATTTTGGCATAATTTATGAATGCTAATGATCTATGCCATTTACATTCTCTATTATTTGAAAGTTGGCTGCATTTACTTTTACCAGTGTTCTGAATATTCCCTTTTCCTACCACAGATGGAGTAGTCTGTTTTCTATTACTACTATTTAGCATTTTATTTAAATTCCAATACTATGCAATGAATATAAAATGATATTGCTTTTGTTCCTTAGGAATTTTTCTGATATATCATATGATAATTTTTCTACCATGATGGATACAACCTGAACTAGAGTTGTAATTATGCATGTCTTATGTTAATATGTCTATGGTTCAATGCTAAAAATTAATATAAAAAGCTCCTAGACCTCAGTTAAAACAAATCTGGCCTCTTATCTTCCTAACATGCCTTGAGATGTTAAGCAAGGTATGTCAACATAAATGATAGACCAAGGGACTGATGTGGTCAATTCAGTTTTTAAGAAAAATCAATCAAACCAACTTACTTTTCCCCACTGTACATATTCAATCTGGCAGCCCCACAAGCAGAGAGCAAAGAGAATAAACATACCTAGCTCCTAGCTAAAGCTCCTTATTGGAGGAAAAAACCCCCAAAACTTCCACATTCCCCAGATACTAGTTGATAAGAACCTAGTCACAAGGCTTTGCATTATGGTTAGAGATGGATGTTGGACTGCCTGAACCATGTGCTCTACTGTTGTAGATCAAGCCATGCTATCCCTTAGTTTGACTTAACTGAGTGGGGTGAGGGGTACCTTCCAGGGCTATCAGGTTCTCTACCTTTTATAATCAAGGTTAAAACAACTCTAAAACCAAATAGTACCAAAGTTCAACTGCCACGGTTGGATATGATAGGACTGGCTATGGGGAATTCTTAGGGAAAGAACTCCTTCTAACCATTCAGGTTTGGTACCTTCTCTGCAACTTAAAGTCGTGGAGAGCTGCCTCATGCACTGAGACAGTAAGCAACAGGATCGCATCAGAGGCAAGACTTGATTCCTGGTCTCATGGCTTTGAATCTGCCTCTCTATTCACTTAAGCCCAAGCCACATTGCTGAGCCCTATAGGAGTAGAGATTCAGAGTTGAAAGGACTTAGAGGCTTGCTAATCTAACTGCCTCATTTTACACATGAGGAAATTGAGGCCCAGGTTGGTTAAAAGGTTTGACCAATATTGCAAAGGCAGTATGTTTTAAAAGGGAAATTTGAACCTTGGTTCTCTGACCTCAGGGCCCGTGCTTTATCAGGAGCTGAAGAAGATAATTTAGGACAATTTAGGACTGCCTTAAATATAGAATGGAAAACAGACTCAATAAAGGGAGAGAGATGTATGCATTCCCAATCTTCCTGGGAGAGTCTTAGGGTGGGGTGGAGACCAGGGGATTTGGGACTTGGTTGCAAAACAAAAACTTTCCAAAAAAAGGAAGACCCTCCCTCTCTCTCCAGGATTTTGTTTCCACCAGGTAAGGCTTCAGGGAAATTTCTTCTCTTGGGCCAGCCTCTAGAGAACTGGTTTTCTGTGAACAGGCTGAACTGAAATGAAGAAATCAGCACAGGACCTGAATTGTAGGAGTCAAAACTTTGGGAGTCAGTGGTTGTGACCATTGAGTTTCAGAGAGATCTAGAGCTTCCCATGGCCTCTAATGGAGATCCTACAGGAAAAAAAAATTATGGCCCACACTCTACTCCTGACTTATATGTCCCATTGAATTCTTGCTCCTTCTTCTGGGTGTGAACCACTGAACCATCGCCACTTGAATTTACTTAAAAAGCACAAAATCAACAGAGCCCATGCTCTGCTTATATTCCCACAGCCATTCCTGTTCTTATCTCTTTTCATCTTTACTAATTTAAAGATTATGAAATTAAGCCTCATTTTCATTTCTTTCATTATTTATGTTTTGAAGCATTAGCTATCATACCACACCCCTTTGCTTGTTATCATGAGCTAGACTAGAATGTCATTATGAAATTTTACAGATTAAGTTTAAAGAGGGTTAGGTATGGACATTTAGACAGGGAGCTATGTATGAAGAGGGGAAGTTTTAACAAGTCAGATTAACTCAGTTCCTAGGGGGCAGGTGGAGGACAACAACAATAAGTAACGTTTATATAGCACTTAGTACGTGTCAGGCACTGTGCTGAGTGCTTTACAAATGCAATCCCATTTAATTCTCACAACAACCTTGGGAGGTGGGTGCAATTATTATCCCCATTTCACAGACGAGAAGGCTGAGGTAAAGAGATGCTTAAGTGACCTGCCCAAGGTGACAGAGCTAGTAAGTGTCTCAGGCTAGGCTGGATTTGACTCTAGGCTTAGCACTTTAATACGCTAGGTGGTAACCTAGTTGCCTCCTCTGGGTGACCTGAGTTCAAATTCTGCATTATCCACTTGCTAGATGTGTGACCCTAGAAAAGTCATTGAACCTCTTTCTTCCTCAGTTCCTTCATCTGAAAAATGAGGAGAATCATAGCACCTACCTGACAGGGTTGTCTTCAGGATCGAACCTTAAAATGCTTTATATGTGTTGACCATTTTTGTTTAGAATTGGAAGGAAGGAATCTCAGAGATAACCCATTTCAAACCCCTCATTTTACAGATGAGGATATTGACGTACCTAAAGTTATCTCTTCCACATAGCGATTTTTCCCCATTGTAGATTTTGATATATTGCGGGTCAGCATCAATAATTAAATGGGAATTTTGTGGAAGATGCAGATGACACACCAAGGCCAGCAGACATCACAGAAAAAGTTTAGAAACTCAGAGATGCTTAAAATATATGTATAGCATTGTATAATATAGCCTATGATGAAATAACCCAAATTTTACAAAAAGGTACTGTAAATACCCCAGAAAAGGAAAAAAAAATCAGGCTTTTTCTTTGGTACGAGAGGAGGACCAAAGCATTTCAGGCAGATTTTCCAGACCAAGGGAACATAGCACCCCTAACCCCCTAAATGTGGAAGGGATAACTGTAGGGCCACTGGGATTTGGATCCAGGTTATCCGATGCCAGAACCAGGGCTTATTACATTGGTCTCACTTTCTTTCTTACCAGCTGTTCTTTCACTTCTTTAATAGGTATTGGAAAAACAAAAATAAAAACCAAATATATCACAACTCATTTTTTTTTCTGGTTAACCTAAGCCTTCTTAATAATAAAACAAACTTAAAAGACAGTCTTTGCCCTTCGGCTGCATCTTGCCAGTCTGAATGTATAGAAGGATGGAGAAGCTTTTTTAAACATCATGATGGGGACTGGAAGGAGGCGTAGAGAGGTCCCTTTTCTTTCTGCCATTGCTGGGGCCCCTCTTCTTCTATTACCCGGCAGCTGTCTGTGACAAAATTGTTTGCATGCAGGCTTTGAGATATTTTATGGTGAGTTGTAAAATATTCTTAATATTATTATAAAGAACCAAGGTAAGTGATATCAAAAAGCCTTTAAAATGCAGGTGTGTGCTCGCCTTGGGGATAGTGGGAGGGGTAGGTTGGCACAGCAGTTCCATCAGTTTGTCAGGCTTGTCAAAATGAAGCAAGTCAGAATCTCTGTTGCTGATGCCTTAATGTATTGGGCTTCGTGGCCTTCCCCTTCTTCCTCTCTCTCCCAGATGCCCCCTCCCTACCCTCCCAGTTCATGGGCATCAAAGAGCACCTCTCTTCTGCTACACAAACTATTCCAGGAATGAATGCGTACCTAATAAGGTTGGGAAAAAAAAAGAAATTTCTTAAGAACAAAAGCTGTTTACCGCGTTGTGGACTGGCAGCCATGCCTTAAATAAATGCAAAAATGATCTTTGAAGCAAAGGAGCAATGGGCCGTGGAGAGAAAAGCCCATCACTTAGAGGCACAGTTCTGTCCTTGTCCCTTTTCTCTCTCTACACTCTTCCCTTGGCTATCTCTTCTATTCCCATGGTTTCGATTATCACCTATACACAGATGTCTCCCAGATTTACATATCCAGTCCTGACCTCTCCAGGTCCATATTTCTAAGTACCTGATCAATGCCCACATTTCAAACTCAACCTGTGCCAAAGAAACTCATCAGCTTTAGCCACTCCCGCAAAAAACAACTCTTCCTTCAATTTCTGTACATTTATCAATGGCACCATCATCCTGCCATCTTCAAGCACCTATGCTTGAAACCTCAGTCATCAATCCAAATGGCTGTCAAATATTCTCTCCATTACATCTATCACATTTATTCTATTCTTTCTTTTCTTTTCTTTCTCTCTCTTCTCCTTTCTTCTCTTTCGTTCTTTCTTTCTTTTTTCTTTCTTCCTTCCTATTAGGGTTAAATGACTTGCCCAGGGTCACATGTCTAGTAAGTGTCTGAGGCTGGATTTGAACTCAGGTCTTTCTGACTCCATGGCCAGTATTCTATCTACCGTGCCACTTAACTGCCCTTATTCCCTTCTTTCTAGACACATTGCCAGTAGGGCCTGATGACCTTTTACTTGACTGCTTTGTAACTGATCTCTCTGCCTATCTTTTCCATCTGCAATCTATTCTTCTCAGTGCCCTCTTCTTAATCTTGCTGATTCACATGTATGATAACCACATTCTCCTATTTAAAAAAAAAAACCTTCTCTGACCATGCCTTTTAAAAACGATTTTAAACTCTTTTACCCAAATTTATTACCTATCCCCTCTGCTTTCGCCATATAAAAATAAATACAATAAAAATAAAACCCCAAGACAAACATACATTTTTCCAGAAACACAAAAGATGCCCAAAAGTGCATGCTTCATTTTGCATTTTAAGTTGTTGCCTCTCTAGCAGGAGGTGAGTAACATGCTTGAGCCTCTGTCTTCTAGAACTATCGTTTATCACTGTGTTGAGCAGAGTTCTGAAGTCCTTCAGAGATGTTTTTCTTTATGTTGTTGCTCTCCTTGTACAACTTGTTCTCCTTGTCCTTACTTCATGCTGTGTCAGTTCACAGAAGTTTCCTCTTCCGTTTCCCCATTTCTTGTGGTACAATATATTCCATTACATTCATCTATCATAATTTGTTTATCCATTTCCCCAATAGGTGGGCACCCCTATGGTTATGTTTTTTTTTACTATATAAAGATCTGTTATAAATGTGTTCATACATATGTGACCATGTATTTTTGATCATATCTTTGCCTTATTCAAATCTTTGCATTTCCCCATTGCCTACAAAATAAAGTATAATCAAACTCTTTAAACCAGTGGTCATATTCCAAGGTCATCACTGCACCTTGGGCAACCTCCAGTTGTACTGACTTTTGCCCTGCCACTGGACTTTGATGACCCAGGAAAATCCAATTCATGGGCAAGTCAAGATATCCCTCATTATATCATTGGTCCTCTTTGAAAATGAAAGCTATACAACGGCAAATTCCCTTTCCAGTCTTATCTCATTTTACTTTCCTTCATATATCTTATGTTCTGTTCCACCTGGAGTAGTTTTCATTTCCAACAGTTTTCCTTGCTTCTCCTGTCTCTGCCCTATTTCTCCCACAATCCCTGAAGACTGGAGCTGACACTTACTTATATCTGCCTATTAAAATCCTTCCCTTATGTCAAGGACCCAGTCAGGTGCCATTTACTTTCATGAAGCCTTCTCAGTTTCGCTCAGCTGAAAGTAATCTTCCCTTTCTCAAATTTCTCATAATATTTTACCTGGATTTCTCTCCTGTATTTATTACATAGCCATTTATGTGCATGCATACATGCACATAACATTAAATTATGTCTCTCCCCCTTGCTGCTAGCCTGCCTGGTTTCAGTTCCATGTAACAAGCTGCCCCTGTCCTTCCTTGGTGTCTTCCTTCTTTATTGTGTTGTCTCTCTCCTTAGATTAAAAGCTTACTGAGGTCAGGGACCATCTTTCTTATATTAATTTTATTTCCAACACTTAATCAGGAAAAGTTAGATTTCTGTCTTGTTGAATGGAATCATGTTAGGTTTAATAGATAAATAACTGCCTGTGCCTGACACAGAAGATGTGGATTCAAATCCTACCTCAGGCACATACTAGCTGTATGAGCCTCTGTTGATTATTTTCTGTTTATCCTGTACATAGCTTGTTTGTACAGAATTATTTGTATGTGGTCTTCTCATTAAATTATGAGTTCTTTAAGGAAAGGGACTTTTTGCCTTTCTTTGTATCCCCAGCTCTAGCATGGCAGGCACTTAATAAATGCTTATTGGCTGAATGACTATGGACAAATTACTTCACCTTTCACACGCCCAATTTCTCCAACTCAAAATGAGGATAATAAAATAGCAGTTACCTCCCAGGGTTGTTATGAAGATTGAATGAGAAAGTGCTTTGCAAACCTTAAAGCCCTTTATATATGAGAGCTATTATTATCCTCTCTTTAGAGCATAAGCTCCTTGAGGGCATGTTCTGTGTCTCATTTTATCTTTACAGGACTTTGCTTATAATAGGTTCTTAATAAAATTTGACTGAATTGGGGCGAATTGAATGATAGAAGCTGCCTGGAACATACAGCAAGAAAAGAGACAAACTGCTAGAACTCAGGTGTTTCTATAGAATATTCTTCATGAGGAAGATTCAACTTTTCTTTTAGTGGTCTCTGCGCTTGACCTTGCTCTGTTCAAGATTTTTATCAATGACTGATTAAAATAATCCATGTAGATGGCATACTTATTACATTTTCAGATTACATGAAGCCGGGCATATGCCAAGGGTGGGATAGCTAGTGTAGTGAATGATAGGATCAGGATACAAAAAGATCTAGACAGGTTGGAAAAATGGCTTAAACCTTCTAAGTCCAAGATGAAGAAGACTTACCTATAGACAGTGACTCAAAGGAATAGTTAGACTATCCACGTAGGAAAAAGCTAGTAGATGGAGAACAGCTTTTGTTCTATGCTATGATATACAGTTGAATGAACAACCAACCTATGGGTTTGTCCATCAGTATAATTATCTCGGACCAACAAACACTCCAAATATAATGAGTTGAGCACAGAGTTGTACATAAGAAGGAGAGCAGGTTAAATTGCAAAGTTGATTTAATGAGTCTAAAACTTTTCCAGAAATAAAGAGTCAAGTGTTTAAGCACCAAAATTCCTCTGGGTATACCATATGCTTGCAAGTTAGAACATGACAGTGTTTTAAACAGTGCTTAGAACACTATTGTCTATAAAGATTTGAAATCAAGGATCACTGAAAGGGTCATGGGGCGGTTTGTGTGGGTGTGACTGGACTGTAGCATATCACAAACAAGACATTACACAGAAGTGGTATAAGGTGTATCTTTCGAAAAAAAATGACTAAAAATGAAGATAGATTGGTCATATGATAAAGCAAGGGATAACCAATGGAAAACTCTAATGATATCTTTGAGATGTCAAAAGAACACAGCAATGGCCCCCAACAGTTAGGTTGACCCTCATGGTAAAATTACGATGGGACAACATAGAAAAATGTTGTACAGGATGGGCAGGCGTGAATGACTTGTAACTTGCATAAGTTTTTTTTTTTGAGTCTCACATAGTTATTCATCTATTAAATGTAACATGATTCCTTTCAACAAGAGGGAAAATCTTACTTTTCCTGATTAAATATGTAGCTGACAGAGGCTAGATTTTGGAAGACATTCATTCTAAAAACCTTGAAAAAAGAAAATTTTCATTTAGAAATCTGGGCCTTTTGTCTTTCTGTTTGCTATAATTTTCATTAGCCAAGTAGAATTTATATTGACCAGTGAACTTGGCCTTTTTCTAAGTTTCTCTATTATTCTTTCTGTTCCCACTCACACTAGGAATGGACATTTTTATACACAAGATACATAAAGCTAATCCAATATTCCAGCTCTGAAAAAAACAAAAAAACAAAAGAAGAATCAAGTTCATGAGTTTCTTGAATATCTGGCAAAGTACGGCAGTTGTTGTGGCTTGTCCAGGGATTGGGTGGTTGGTGCCTATGTTCAGTCATTGCTGGCTTCTTCCCTCCACCCTCTTTTTATCACATTTTTATTCATCTTTTAAACTTAACATGATTTTATGCAACATGAAGGAAAAGCATAATATTTTTTGATTAAATACATAATTGGGTATAGAAGATCTTTTAGAAGATCTTCATTCTGAGTAGCTTTAAAAATTCTTCCTTCTTTCCATCCTTCTTTCCTTCCTTCCTACCTTCCTTCCTTCCTTCTTTCCTTTCTTCTTTCTTTCCTTCCTTCCTTACTTCCTTCTTTCCTTCCTTCCTTCCATCCTTCTTTCCTTCCTTCCTTCCTTCCTTCCTTCCTTCCTTCCTTCCTTCCTTCCTTCCTTCCTTCCTTCCTTCCTTCTTTCTTTCCATCCTTATTTCCTTCCTTCCTTCCTTCCTTCCTTCCTTCCTTCCTTCTTACCTTCCTTCCTTCCTTCCATCCTTCTTTCCTTCCTTCCTTCCTTCCTTCCTTCCTTCTTTCTTTCCATCCTTACTTTCCTCCTTCCTTCCTTCCTTCCTTTCCTTCCTTCCTTCTTTCTTTCCTTCCTTCCTTCCCATCCTTCTTTCTTTCCTTCCTTCTTCCTTCCATCCTTCCTTTCCTTCCTCCTTTCCTTCCTTCCTTCCTTCCTCCTTCTTCCTTCCCATCTTCTTTCCTTTCCTTCCTTCCTTCCTTCCTTCCTTTCCTTCCTTGCTTCCTTCCTTCCTTCCTTTCTCTCTTTCCTTTCTTCTTTGCTTTCCTTCCTTCCTCCTTCCATCCTTCCTTCTTCCTTTCTTCTTCTTCTTCCTTCCTTTCCCTGCCCTCATTCCTTCCTTCCTTCCTTCTTTCCTTCCTTCCTTCCTTCCTTCCTTCCTTCCTTCCTTCCTTCCTTCCTTCTTTCCTTTCTTCTTTCTTTCCTTCCTTCCTTCCTTCCATCCTTCCTTCTTTCCTTTCTTCTTTCTTTCCTTCCTTCCATCCTTCTTTCCTTCCTTCCTTCCTTCCATCCTTCTTTCCTTCCTTCCTTCCTTCCTTCCTTCCTTCCTTCCTTCTTTCCTTCCTTCCTTCCTTCCTTCCTTCCTTCCTTCCTTCCTTCCTTCCTTCCTTCCTTCCTTCCTTCCTTCCTTCTTTCTTTCCTTCCTTCCTTCCTTCCTTCCTTCCTTCCTTCCTTCCTTCCTTCCTTCCTTTCCTCCCTTCCTTCCTTCCTTCCTTCCTTCCTTCCTTCCTTCCTTCCTTCCTGAACAATGGGAAAACAACGATGATCATAATGTATAAACTTCTTGATATATAAGCTAGTAAGTGTCTGAGGCAGAATTCAAATTCAGGTCTTCCTGATTCCGGGTCTAGTGCTCTATTCACCGCACTGTCCATGTTCATGTAGGGTGAATAGAGGCAACAAAAAGCTATTGCTTTGGTCTAGTCATGAAGTGATAAAGACTTAAATCAAGGTAGCAGCAATAGGAGTGAAAAGAATTCACCACTCCACAAAAATCCTACTATGAAGTTTCACAGACTGGAGACAGTACAATTTAGGAAGACCGGTAACTACAACAAAAGCAGTGATGACAGTGGTGATGAGAATGTAAGCTCCTTGAGGCAGGGACTGTTTTTTTTTTGTCTTTCTTTGTACTCCCGGCACTTAGCAAAGTGCCTGGCATGTATTATGTGCTTAATAAATGTTTGTTGATTGACTGTCACTTAACCTCTGTCTGCCTCAATTTCTGCATCTGTAACATGGGGATAATAATAACACTGACCTTCTAGTATTGTTGTGTGGATAAAATGAAATATTTTGTAAAGTGTTCTGAAAACCTTAAAGTGTAATACAAATGCTAGCTATTATTTATATTATTGATTTATTATTTATCATATAATAATATGCTATTATTATATATTATTTAATCTTTCTAAAACTACACTTTAAGTCACTAACTAATGAAAAATCTCCGACTTCCTACTACCTAGAGGTAAAAGTCCAAATTCCTTATTTTTATATTCAAAGCCTCTCAAAGCCCCAATCTCCCTTCCTTTTCTTTATTTCCCAACTGAAACCCTCACCCCAAATCAAATGAATCTATTAACAGTGCCCAGAACACAGAACTTGCATCAATCAGTGGAATTCAGTTTTGGCCTTCTTTGTTCAGGTCATTCCCCTTTCCTGGAAAGTATTCCTCCTTCTCTACCTAGCTAACAGATAGCTTTCCTTTGAAGGCCTGAGGTGAGTCCCTTCTCTTTTGTAAAGACTCGAATGTGTGGCGTAACAGAAAGTTCACTGGAATGGAGTCACAAAACCTGCAGCCTACATTGGACCCTTATCAAGTTTTGTTTTCTTTTTGGAGACTAGGTCTCCTTACTTTGCCTAGGCTGGAAAGTTTGGTAGTCACTCATTGGTCAATCCCACTGTTGATTAGTTTGACAACTTTGATTTATTTCTTCTCTGACTTGGGCCATTTTGCCCCTCTCCAGGGACTTTGGTAGCCCCTCCTCCTAAAGGCTTGCCATATTGGTGGCAGACTTGGTGCCAGCACCCAGCAGCCTTTACCCCTACTGGGGTTAAGAGCTCCCTGGCTCAAGAGATCCAGCAGCTCAGCCTCCCTCGGAGAAGGGACTACAGGTGTGCACCCACCACACGTAGCAAGTTCTTATCTGTAACATGAAGAGTTTGAACTAGATGATCACCAAAGTTTCAACTCTAAAATTCTTAAACTCCTAGGCTACCCCAGCACACAGTTATCTTTCCCTTATTTTTTTCTAAAGACCTCCAGCCCTTTCTGCTTTTAAAGAAATTATTACATACCAACTTTTCCTAGAAACTTAAAAAATTGTATTTATTAATTTGATTCTAATTTTTTGAGAGCAAGGCCCCTATATGCCCATTCTTTACTACTCACTTCTTCACTGACCCCTCCTCTTTTTCATATACAGATAAAGCTCCCAGCACAATGTTTACATATAAAAATACTCAATAATATTTGGTTGATTGTATGAAATTAGTTGTAAAATGTATAAATCAGGGTTAAATGAACCATATTTTCAGGCTTTAGACCACCAGGCTAAATGAGCCTCAGTACTAGGGCTGTGATGAGTCATGGATGCAGGGTGAGGAGCTTAAGTCACAAAATGGTTCATGAAGTTTCCTGGACACCAAATAGCTCTTGAAAAAAAAGACACTGTGATGAATCCAGCATAAATGAATCAGAACATATGGATTAAATTTACCTTGAAATATACAGAGTTTTAAAATCTAAAGAGGAAAGTGCTTGGAAAAAAATAGGTTTCCATTTATGTCATATCCAAAAGATTGAAGGAAAAAAAAATCTTGAGACATTTTGCCAGAGGCAAAAATGCTCTTGGATCCTCTTATCCACACAAGACTACATGTTAATTGCTTGTTTGGTTCTATTAGGTTATAAATCTGTTGAATAAGAAGGAGATATTCAGAATGATTTTGTGGGGTTTTTGTTCTTCATTCAATGCTACAGCAATGTAATATTTGCTTCTTTTATTTATTAGGGCTCTAAAATGTCCCTGCATTTATTAGTTATATTACTTTCCTTTTAGCCAGAATTTCTCTAATAATGCATCAGAGATTTACAGAATTTGAGATTTAAAGGGACCATAGAGATTATCTAGCCCAACCCTGATATTGATCAGGAATCCTTTCTATAGCACCTCCAATAAGTGAACATTTAGCTTTTGCTAGAAGATCTCCAGAGATGGTGAACCCACCATCTCCTGAGGCAGCCCTTCCCACTTTAATTTAGCTCTAATTGCTATGAAGATTTTGTTTCCAACAAGCTGAAATATGCCTCTCTGCAATTTCCCGTCCCTTGTTCCTAATTCTGTTTCTGGATCCAAGAACTCCATGTGACATCACTTAAAGACAGCTTTCATTCTTCTCCTACAGTCTTCTCTTTTCCAAACTAAGCACATGCCATTCCTTCAGTATGTGTTCATATGGCATGGTCTCCAGTCCTTTCAACCCTCTCATTACTCTTCTCTGATTTGTCGATATCTAGGCTGAAATATGGCTCCCAGAAAGAAACACACTAATAGCAATTTGGATATCAAATCAGATTCTCAGATCAATCTGTAGTCTCCTTGATGTGGGTATTCCTTTCAATGATGTGGATTGCAACCCAATAACATCTCACCATTTCATGTGACTCATCCATCTCTTCCTATAAGTTTGTGTTAGAGAGTCCACCTAATGTGGTCCTTAGTTTTATCTGAATATCATAAAAGTATCAAATTAAGGTGATTATGAACTACATATGTCAATAACTTTTTTTTTTACATTTTTCTCTTTTTTACTCACACAACTACCATTCCAGTTAAGGCCTGCATTACTCCTCACCTTGACTATTATAATTATTCCTATTTGATCTCTTTCCCACTTCCTAGTTTCCTTTGCTGGATCTTCATTCAGGTCACAACCACTAACCATGAGAGTCCCCCAAGTCCCTGCCCTCAGGGAGTTTACATTCTTATATTCTACTGGACACTTGTGTGTGTTAGGACTATATTATGTACAATAGACTTTTTCATCAGCTGATCAGGTGACCTTATCAGCTCTGATGGGTTTAATTATCATCACTATCCAGATATTTTCCGGATCCATATAACCAGCTTGAGCTTTGGTCTCATTGGCAGTTGCCATTTGAACCTCTCCAACTGGATGACCCATGGACATCTCAAACTCGATATGTCCAAAAGAGACCCCTTTTTTACCTTTTCCCTCTTCCCAGCCTCCCTATTACTGTTGAGAATATCACCATCCTTCTAGTTGTCCAGGTCTGCCATCTTGGTGTCACCCTGTAACAACAATTTGGCTAGCAGCTGTTGTGGGGGTGAATGACCAACACAAGACCAACAACAAGAGGGCTGCTAGCATAAGTTCTTTGATCTACTTTTCTAAAAAAAGCAACTTTTAAAGGGTTAACAATCTCAGTTTAATGAAACATACATATATCATTTGCTTATTTCAGGGGGAAAAGATCAGCCCCCTGAACTTCAGGGCAAATGCAAACAGAAATTACAAACAGAGACAACATAAACAGATCAACATTTCTGTCTAACCAAATCATGATATATAGTTACTGGAGAAGCACCGACGTCTGGGTTACAAAGCCGGGGGGTGCCGTTTCAACAGCTTGCCCAGAGTCTTGTCACCAACACTCTTTCAATGAGTGTGCCCCAAAACAAAACACCAACCTCAGATCTTATATACCCGACTCAGGACTCTGGGGCACTTGATTACCTCAGCGCTGAGAAGCACTCAAACAAAGAACAGTGAAAAGTCCCATTTTGCTTGCCATTACATTTGAAAGGCAAGGCAAGACTCATCAAACGTTCTTGATTACCTCAACCTTCCAAAAGAGAAGACAGCAAAAAAGTCCTGTCTTGATTACCACTATACACCCTCAACTCTTCACTCACACTCACCAAATATCTAAGTTCTATTGATTCTATCTTCTAACATCTCTCATAGATAGTCCTCCCTTCTGACATTGCTACCTCTGGCGCATTCCCTTACCCCTTCATGCCTGGACTATTGAAATGGCTCTCTGGTTGGTCTCCCTGTCTCAAGTCTCTCCCCACACCAATCCATCTTCTACTTGGCTGCCGTGTGATTTTTATAAAGTACACATCTGATCACGTTACCTCCCTACTCATTTAACTCCAGTGGCTCCTTGTTGCTCCCATGGCATCATTCAGCACTCAGTTCAAATCCTACCTTTTGCAGGAGGCTTTCCTCTCCCTCTGCCTGCTCTCTGTGAATGTCTGCTCTCTGAAATCACCTTCCATTTCATTTGCATGCTTTTTGTTATTTTTGTATGTTGTTTGCAGTTAAAAGGTGAACTTCCTGAGGTCCTTCTTTGTATCCAAAGTGCCTAGCTTTTGGCATATAGTAGGAACATTAAATATTTCTAGACTGACAGACTGCCTTCTTCAATCCATCCTCCACAGAACTGTCAAAATAACCTCACTGAATTGACTCTCTTGGTCAAAAGTCTCTGTTGCTCCCTATTGCCTATAGAAAAAAGTACAAACTCCTCATATTGGCATTTATGTAATCTTACCTTAATCTATTGTTCTAACTTATCTTTCACATTACTCTTTATACTCTGTATTCTAGATAAATTAGACTACTTTTTTCAAACTCAACATGTCATCTTTGCCCTCACTCATACAGATCTTTTCCTGTGTCTAGAATGTATACTTCATCTCTATTTTCCCATATATTTCCCTTTCTTCAAGACTATTCTAAAGTCCCATATCCTCTGCAAAATAGTCTTTGATTCCTCCTCTTCCTGCCCCTAAAAAGTGTTCTCTCTCTTCTCACATTTTTCTAGAGGACTTTTTCCTTATCTTTCCTTTTTATCAGTCATATTTCCCTCTTTTTCATGCTTTTTCGTGCATAATATATTCCCCCTCCCACTCCCCCAGTAAAACGTAAACTTGAGGGCAGGGACTATGTAATTCTTATCTTTGTCTCCCAAGTCCCCAGAACAGCAAGTGCTTTATAAATGTTGGTTTAATTGTACATATATTTTTCTTTTTCTATGTACTTGGTAATGATGGGTTGTTTTCAATTGTGGAAAAATTGAAATTAACAAGGCAATAACACAATTAACTTTAGGCAAGATGAGAAATACATTTTTAGTAAAAAATTATTCCTTAGGCATATAAAGCATGGAACATTCATTCTTTCTGCTGCCTTCCCAGAAGAGAAGAGAAACAGCATCATGCTCAGTGCCAGTCTTTATGTTAATGCTGTATTTTGTAATCCATTTTCAGTCTTCCTGGCTTTGGTTGTTATTGGTTTTTTTTTCCCTTCGGATCCTGCAGCACAGTCTGGAGGGAATCCAGGACCACACACACACACACACACACACACACACACACACACACACACACACCCTCCTTATAGATGACAATATATTCTAGGGAAGAGAGAAATTGAATCTAAGTATTTAAAATTAAAGAAAAAATAAGAAACAAAGTCCAGTTATGGGATGATACTCATTTCCTTCATGACTAGTGGGATGATTTGATGGGAATTCAAAGATAAAGGCAGTCAATGAGGAAGACAATTGAGAAAATGAATACGAGTTTCTGGTGAAACTTTGATGGATCTGCAATTGCTTTGATGGTCGTCCCCTTCATTAGTGCAGATCATTGTACCCCTCTCACAACGTCTTTTCTTCATATTCAATTCTTGTTCACATCTGTATAAAAATACCCCATGAAGGAAGGTGTCACTTACTCTGTTTACTAAGAAAAGAGAGGTAGAAATTACCTCTTCCACTCATCTCTTGGCAGCAGTGATGATCACAATGGCCAGAGCAAGCATTGCCTGATTTCAGGGGTGCCAGGGACTCCCAGTGGCTTAGGAATGTCTCCTCTGTCCAGGTGTTCTACCATTCTACCATTGACATCCATTCCTCTGGGTTTCTTTCTCTCTTCCTGCTTTCAAAGGACAAATCTTCCAGGGAAGGATAATACATTAAATCAATCCCCAATAATATAAGAGTGATTCATCAGATCTAGGAAGGTCCAGGACCATCTGAGACCACTGGCATGCTGGATGAGAAAGGAGGGAATTTAGGGGAAGAGGGAAAAAGAGATTTTTTTGAAGACACGCTTTACTTCTTTTATGACTTTGCTGAGGGTTAGCTCTGCTTGGCAGAAGAACAGCATTCTTAATTGTGGAAACAATGTCATCATGCGTCTTTTTTTTTCAGTCATTATCCTAGCTGGGTAGTTTACACTGTCCTCTGCCCTGCAACCGCGGTATGTATTCTGTTTTAGGGGCCACATTGTAGGAAGGGCATCAGAAAGGCTAGGATTATACAGAATAAAGTAACAAGGATAGTGAGGGCACTGTTAAACATGTTACCTGGGGTTCAGTTAAAAGAACTGAGCATTTTCAGTTTGGAGAAGATAAGACTTAAGGTAGATATGGTGGCTTTATTCAAAAATTGGAAGGCTTGTCATCTTGAAGAGACCTTAGGCTTGATTAGGTTAGCCTGTGGGAGAAAAATGGAAGGCATATTAGATGAAAATGACCAGATAGACAGATTTTGACTGTCTGTAAGAAAGAATTTCCCAACAACCCAGCATTTCTCTCAAATGGAATTGGCCACTGAAGGAAGCAGTAATATGAAGTACTTAGCCTGAAATAACGAAGACCCGAGTTCAAATGTTCCCTTAGGCACTTACTAGCTATAAAACACCAGGCAAAAAACTTAATCACTATCTGTCTGTCTCAGTTTCCTTAACTGAAAAGTGAAGATAATAATGACACTTATCTCACAGGGTTGTTGCATGATGAAGTGAGCTAATATTTGTAAAGCTCTTAGCATGGTGTCTGGCACATAGTAGGTGCCTAATAAATGCTTGGTCTCTTCCCAAACCCCTCCACAAGAGATAATCTATGATGAAACCATGGATTCATTTGAATATTTGGGCACCTTAATATTTTGGCTCTATTAAGGTTTAGAAACTACTATTCTTTTACAGAATTGCGGAGTTGCAAAGCAAGTCATATTTTTGTTGTTCAGTTATTTCAATCGTGTCCAATTCCTTATGCCCTCATTTGGGGTTTTCTTGGCAAAGACACTGGAGCAGTTTGCCACTTCCTCCTGCGGCTCATTTTACAGATAAAGAAACTGAGGCAAACAGGGTTAAGTGACTTGCCCAGGGTCACACAACTAGTGTCTGAGGTCAAATTTGAATTCAGGTCCTCCTGATTTCCAGATCTGGTGCTCAATCTACTGCACCACCTAGCTTCTCAGAGGTCTTATAGTTCAACCTATTTCTATATAAGAATGTCCAGTCTTCCATTTAAAGACCTTTTTAGAATGGTACTCCACTACCTTTCAGGGCAACTCACTCCACTTTTATGTACCTTCAACGTGCTTCTCTAGAGTATGTTCTAATTGCTCCTGGTCTTTCTGGAGCCAGGTAGAACAAGTTTAAGCTCTCAAGGAGGGCCTTATGAGAATCCTTCAAATACTTAAAGATTGATATTTTATTCCCACAGGTCTGTTTCTTGCCACTTCCCCCACCCCCTCCCATGCACTAAACAGACTCAGTTCTTGCAACTGATATCCATATGCCATGGGTGTTTTCCAACAAGAAATTATGGCACCTAGAAGTGAACACAATATTGCAAAAGGTGGGGCCCCACAGAGAACACTTTGATGTTCTGAACTTTATGCCTGTCAATGAATTTTGCTGTTTTATGATTATTTTAGCTTTATTGGATGCCATACAGCATTATAAGCCTGCAGAACACTAAAATCTCCAGGTTACTGGGTTTTTTTTGGTCTCCAGGGATGGAGAAATGGTCTCCTTGAGGCCACATGCGGCCCTCCTGATGCTCAAGTGTGGCCCTTTGACTGAATCCAAACTTCACAGAACAAATCCCCTTAATAAAAGGATTTGTTCTGTAAAACTTGGACTCAGTCAAAGGCCGTACCCAAGGACCTAGAAGGCCACTGCGGCCTTGAGGTGGCCATTTCCCCACCCCTGTTGACTTAGAGAAGCAACTGTCTAGTCCTGCTGCCCATCTCTTGTACTTTAGAGGCAGCTAAATGGTTCAATGCCTGGAGTGCTGAGCCTGGAGTCAGAAAGACCCGAGTTCAACTCTAGCCTCAGACTCTTACTATCTGTATGGCCTTGGCAAGTCTCTTAATCTCTGTCCATTTCAATTTGTTCAACTCTGAAATGGGGCTAATAACAGCACCTATCTCGTAGGGTTGTTGTGGGTATCAAATGATATGTATAAGGCGTTTAGCACAGTGCCTGGAACATAGTGGTAGACGCTTAATAAATACATCTTCCCTTCCTCTTAATCACCCTTCCCTTATATATGTTGAATTGATTTTTTGAGTCCAAGTACAGAATTTTACATTTTTCCTTATTGAATGTCTTCTCGTTTATTATCATTTGGCCAATATTCCAGCCAATTGGGGTTTTGTTTGATCGTGAGCTAGAGCTTTGTGTCAAGGCAGCCCTTTCAAGCTTGTCTTCTATTGCTTTATCTATGTCTTTGGTGAAAACGCTGAGTGGTCCAGGGCTAAGGGCGGGTCTCTGGGCACTCTATCAGAGACTTTCCTCTACGTTGGCGTTGAGTCAATAATGTCGACTCTTTTGAATCCAGCCCTCCAAACAGTTTGAATCTATGTAAGTGTGTGACATCTAGCCTACCTCCCTCCTTTCGTCGCACAAAGAGAAGTCGAAGGAGTTGGCTGAAATCGAAACAAACTCTCTCCGTAGCATTCCGATCACCCAGTCTGGTAACCCTGTCAAGAAAGAAAATTAGGTCATTCTGACACCTCTCGTTCCTGACAAGGCCCTTTCCAATCGTGATTTCCTTTTCTAGGTGTTCCTAATCCATTCCTTTAACCTCAGGCCTTAGAATTTTGCCTGGAATAGAAGGCACACCTGCGTCTGTTATTTTCAAAGGTAAGCGTGACCGACTCAAGCTGTTCACTTAGAAAGAATAAACAGCTGCACAGCTTTAGAGCTGGCATACATAGATTTCTTATCACTCAAAGGGGATAATAACAGAACTGATGGAGCGAGTCATTAGGCATAGACAGGCTTGCCCAACCAACAGGCTTCCATAGTGGCCCAAAGTGTCGTGGGAAAGATACTGTGTGGCTTCCCTGCAAAGATATGTTACAATTACAGTTGAGACTTTGATGGCAAGGTGTTCAAGGAGGCGCTTGATTCGGAAGAAATTAAGACATAGAATGACACTGCCATCCTCAAGGAGACCCACAGTTAGAGAATTTTTTTTATAGTCATAGAATTTTAATCACAACCAAGAGGCTGGATGACTGCTTCTAAAATATGTTATAATAATTTCTTTCACATGGACATGATGATCTCCAAGTTCTCTTCCATCTATTGAAGTTTGTGATTCTAAGCACATAGGAACTGAGCAGAAGACTCGGTCTGATCAGAATGTGGTCTCTTTGGTGCATGGCACCAGGAAGGATGCCATGGGCTTTCCTTTGGTTGTCTGTTAATATGACCATCAAGGTTCTTGAGGGTGGGGAAGTCATAGAGTCAGAATCAATTTTTCAAATGGCCCCATGAGAATATTTTACTACCTGTCTATGGTACTAGCTCAGAAAAATAGAGAGGGAGAAGAAGTAGTTTAATACTTGATTTTGCTGTGAAGAACTAAACTTCTGGGATTATAGGAACACAAAATCTAGGCCATTTTTTTCTACTTTCTCATTTTATAGGCGAAGAAACTACCAGGGGATGGAGTCCTAGTATAAAATACTGATGTCCTGGAAAAACAAAAGGTTGTCAATTGGTATAGAACCTTTGAGGACAGTGATAATATGATTCACTCTGGGCTATCTATGGGCTATCCTTTTCCTAACTCTATACCTCTACATTGGCTTTTCCCCCATGTCTCAAATGTTCTTCTTCCTTCTCTCTGCCTCCTAGCTTCTCTAGCCTTCTTTGTTGTTGTTATTTTTCCTTCATTCTCAAAGAGACATTATGAGGATGATGTCTTGACTTGAAAGTGAATTGAATTTAAGTGAGGCAGAGCTGTGCAAAATTAGCATTTTTTTAAACTTCTAAGGACCAGTTGTTTTGGAGAACTTACTATCTCTATTTTTGTGTTTGTTTTTTGGAACGGAGAAGGCAAGGCAATTGGGGTTAAGTGACTTCCCAAGAGTCATATAGCTAGTGTCAAATG
The DNA here is from genome assembly GCF_011100635.1 of Trichosurus vulpecula. Taxonomy (NCBI): domain Eukaryota; kingdom Metazoa; phylum Chordata; class Mammalia; order Diprotodontia; family Phalangeridae; genus Trichosurus; species Trichosurus vulpecula. The sequence continues at coordinate 32,383,791 of NC_050578.1, forward strand.
TTTGGGGCCAGATTTGAAATCTCTCCTCCAGAGTCATTGGAGTCCAGTGGCAAGACAGGTCAAGATGACTGACTTCTCCAAGACTTAGCTCAAATACCATTTTCTACACTGACTTTTCCAGTATCCCCACTCCATACCCACCTGCTAGTGCCTTTCCTTTGAGATTACTTCTCATTTACACTGTATATATCATGCATGCACATGGTTGTTTGCATATTGTTTTCTCCATTAGATTAAAAGCTCTTTGCCTTTCTTTGTATCTTCAGGTCTTAGCACAGCGCCCATTATATGGTAAATGCTTAATGAATGCTTGCTAACAGACAGACAGAGCTGATGCTCCAAGCCACTGGGTTTGAGAGTATCTGTTTGCCCACTGAGAGTATAGAAATAATGATGGATTGTAGCAGAAGTACCTTGATGATCAGTGAATGGTCTTATAAAAATAGTGGGATAGTCAAGGATGCCTGGCAATACCTGAGAGTGCTACCTTCATGGTAAACTGATACTTATACAGTAGAGTACATGAAAGGTTTGCTTTTAATACTAGCCTAATTTTTTGTTTGTTTTTTGTTTTGTTGGATGGGGGAAGGCAGGGCAATTGGGGTTAAGTGACTTGCCCAACGTCACACAGCTAGTAAGTGTGTCAAGTGTCTGAGGCTGATGAGTCTAATATTTGATAAAGAATAACATCACTGTTCATGTCCTATGGATTTGGTCTACTATATACAACTACTATGGGATGTTATTCCATATTCACTGGCATGTCATCTATGTAGCTGGAATAGTTTGCATGTAAAGCTGTGCTATGTATATTTGATAGATAGTGAATAATGTTTATTTGTGGCATGTACCTTGCCTTAATGAAAAAAAAATAAGCATTTAGTAAGTGCCTACTATGGGCTAATTATTTTGAAAATATTGTCTCATTTGAACCTCACAATAATCCTGTTAGACAGGTGATATTATTATACTCATTTTACATTTGAGGAAAATGAGGCAGAGTTTAAGCAAATTGTCCAGGGCTACACAACTAGTAAGCATGAGACAGGATTTGAATTCAGATCTTCCTGAATGTGCTCTAACCACTGTGAAACTGGGAGAAGGATACAGTAGGCATGCAACTATGGAGATGACCTATTTTCCCATGCTGTACTGAGCCTAGGTCATGGGTGTTAGAGAACAAAGACTCACTTTTCTATGAAGTCTTGTGCCCAGGGTATCCAGGATATAGCACTGAATAGAGGAGAGTGGAGATTCCTGGGAATAAGAAAGGAGTGTATATGCAGGGACAGGCAAGACATTCCACAAGACCACGTAACATTACTCTAAAAATATAAGTGATGGCAACAATAAATGCAGCAGCTAAGTTAGCAGCCAGTGGTTATTAGAGCTGCAGTGTTCATAAGAGAAATAGCCTGTGAGTGTTGCTGGAACTTGAGATAGCTAGGCATGAAGAGGTTGGGACAACCAGGGATGCTATTGTCCTGGAAATCCCAACCTCCTCCATGCTGGTGGTATCCCCTATAGGTGTTGTGAATGTTTTTCTGTCATCATTAGGACTGGCCTTTTTGAAGATAAGAAAGAAAGGTGGCCTATTCTCTTGTTAATCAATAACCAATCAATAAACTTTTATTTAACATTTATTATGTGCCAGGCACTGTGCTAAGTGCTGTTAACAGAGGCGACACCCAGTTCTGTTCTTTACATGTTGTAATAAACACATTTTACATTCAAGCACTTACTAGAAACTTGTTGTTTTCAAGTGAGCTGAATACCACATCCCTAGGGGAATGCCAAAGATGAACTAAATTCAGATATTTAAATGTTAGTTTCAATGAGGCCAACACATGAGTCATGCCAAGGTTATCAGAAAGAGCCCTCCCAAGATTTAACCTGGTACAACTAGAATAGAAGGGTCTGGGTGCTCCAATTGACATGGGTTCCATTGGGTAAGGGGAGTTGTCTAGAGTTTTGCTGCTGTTTTTAGATGTATTTTATATTTATATTATATTTTATATATTTGTATTTATATTGGCTACATTGCTGTTTGGGGATGGTGGTGGTATAAGCTGCCTGTAGTAGTGCGTAAACCTAGGGAGCACTGCATAATTGTTTTAGAGAGTTAGACATCGTGACCGTCCAGTTATTGGAGAGCTGATGAATATTGGTGGATATAGGCCCTTACCAATAACTGTAGATCTGGGGAATGCCTATGAACTATGAAGATGGTAGCTTGGGAATGACTTTATACAATGTTGTCAATGTTGTTGTTTGGGGGTTGATGATATAAAGTACTGGAGAAGGCATTTGTAACAATAATGTTGCTAGCAGGTGCTGTGGAGGTATAAGGCCAATAACACCAGCACACAGGAGGGCTGCTAGCGCAGGTTCTTTGATCTGTTTTTCTAATGAAAGCAACTTTAAGGTGTTTATAATCTTACTTTAATTAAACATACATGTATCATTCACTTAGTTCAGGAGAAAAAGTCAGCACCCTGAACTTCAGAGCAAATACAAACAGAAATTATAAACAGAGAAAATATAAACATGGCAAAATAACACAAATCAGCAGACAGGCTTCTAGCTGTCTGTCTAAGACATTGCGTACATAGTTACCAGAGAGAGAAGCACCAACATCTGGGTTTTTTAAAAGCTGGGGGGCTGCAACGGCTACCCAGAGTCTCATCTGGCCAAATAAAACTAACACTTCCAATGAGTGAGCCCCTGAAACAAAATGCTAACCTCAGAGTATATATACTGTTTTCAATCAAGGACACTTGATTCAATCAAAGACTCTTGATTCAAATAAAGGCAAGACGCAATCAAAGGCACTTGATAAGGAAAAAAAAAACAGCAAAAAGTCCCACTTGGCTTGCCATTACAGCATTCAAAAAGAAGAACAAGGAAGCTTCTATTTTATGTGAAGCCTTGAAACCTTCCCACTTTCTAAAGAGTTATCTGGAAAGGAGAGTACTTGGAAATTAGTTCTGACGATGTCTACTTCTGATCAAAGAGTTGATGAATAACATTAGCTTCATCATAGAGACTGCTGGATGAACTGTTGGAGAGGGAGTCATCTTCTTCTTTGGTTCATGAACCAGAGTCCCCAAAGACAGGTTGAGCCACTTGGATGAACTATTACAGGTACCACAATGTCAGAGGAGACCCACAATGGATAACTATGATTATTTTCAAGAGGCCTTGTGCACTTACATATCAAGAAAGCCTTGGATATCTGGTAGAACCTGCCACAATTGTGATGGAAGCATGGCAGAGGACATCAAAAAGAAATGAAGATCATTACTGGAGAATCCCAGATATCCTAACTTGGATGTTACATTTTGAAGATAGATTACTCTCAGACCATGGTACACAAATGTTGGAGGAGATTAACCAGCCATTTAGGTGACACTTAGAGCCAGGGTGTGTACCCGGGTCCTAGGACTCCAGATTAATTTTTCTTTCTAGCATAACTCCTCTATCTGAATCAAATTCAAAAGTTTCTTAAGAATGTGGATTAATTAATGAATGATTCAGTTCTTCATGCATCTTAGACTAATTAAGTATACTCACAACAACAACAAAGCAGCAACACAACTTTATGACCCAACACCAGGATGAATGAATTTTGTGGAACAGACAGTTGACATTTTGTTGTCATTGTTTTTGTCCTAATTTTTTTTAAGATCACCTAAAGTCTCACAGAGATGGTGATGGTAAGCAGGAGCAAGCTGAAACCCATTACAAATGAGGAATTTCAGAGGAGGTACATTGTAAAGAAGGACAACTGAACAAATAGAAGATATATGCTGGTCATCCAGCAAGACTGAGGATAGCTGATGTATAGTTCGTGTACTCCAATGGTACCCAGGCTGTGCTGGGATAGACTTGATTCAGACCAGACCCTGCTACTTTAGGAATAAAAATTATGATGGGGATCTTTAACATGTGCAAAGCAAGCAGCTGGGTATAGTGGATGGAGTGCTGGGCCAGAAGTAAGGAAGACTCATCTTCCTGAGTTGAAATCTGGCCTCACACACTTAACTAGCTGTGTGACCCTGGGCAAGTCATTTAATCCTGTTTGTCTCAGTTTCCTCATCTGTAAAATGAGCTGGAGAAGGAAATGGCAAAACCACTGCAGTATCTTTGCCAATAAAACCCCAAATGGGGTCATGAAGAGTCAGACACAATTAAAGTGACTGAACAGCAATAACAACGTTTGCAAAATACTTTACATATCTAACCACTTGTTTCCACGAGGCAGATGTGTAAAATAGGGCTCAACTTCACAGTAGTTTTGCACTCAGAAGAACAGTTATACCTACCCTCCCAGTAAGGGATCACAGCTTTCCGACAGTGGACTGAGCTCTCAGCACTGCACTGAGAAAGATCTCTTCTTCTTGGCTCCCCTTACACCCTCCTTTGCAAACAATGGGATATCCAATAACAAGAACATGGTTGACCATAGATGTTTGAAATAATATTAAATTAGGCAAATGTATTTATTTGTATGTATTTATTATGTATACATTATTATTTAATGTATTTAACAGAGTAAATTTAGGAAAACCAAAACTGGAAGTAAGGGTGGGGCAGGGTTGGGCCTCCCAGTTTCTCTTGTTCCTCTTGACTGGCTTGTTTCTCTCCGTGCTCCTGTTTCTGGCTCTATGAAGCACACATACATATGCAGTCATGCATTCCTCCCAGATTGTCCATTTAGATAGAGGTCATCCATCATAGTCTTAAGGAAGGGAATTGCAGATGTGGCAGACACCAGCTGCTGTCCCAGTCATGCTGCTGCCTGTGGGATGACTACTACTTCCCCCTTCTTCTCTCTTCATTCTTCCCTGCGAGAGTCCCCAAACTCTATGCTACTGCACATGAAAACCAAACCAAACCAAACAAAGGCAAAACAAAACTTCCTCCCACCCCGTCTAAAAGCTGATCTTGGCTTAGTTTCCTTTCTTCCCAAAGTGAGGACTACAAATTCCAGGGGGTTTTGTAGTCAATCAACCCTTTGCTATGGATCGTTACATTTATGTTGTCTCATCTGATCATCCTCACAGCCCTGGGAGATTTGCCCAAAGGTGAGAGTAGGTAAGTTTCTGAGTTTGGATTTGAACTCACATCTTCTTGACTGCAACTCTAGCACTCCAAGAACTTTGTCACCTAGTGGCCTTGGGTTAGATATTGGAATGACGGAGACACTCATAGGGCACTCAACAGTTAATAAAAGGAGATTTACTTAGCCCAGGCTATTTAAGAAGGATATCATGAGTTGGTTCAGCTGGGTCAGGACCCCTCATCCCGATTTGCCCATTATAGTCTGCCAAGCATCAGAGAGTTCCTGGAGCTCTTCAGTGGTTCCTTTATACTCAGGTGACCAGGAAGTGATAGCAACAGTCTGAGTTAAAGATGAAAGAGTCCACTGAGACAATTCTCCAGCACGGTTTCAATACCTTTTAAAGAAACACTAGCCTAACTTCAATGGATGGCAGAGGGTTAGACCATCCCTTCCCACCACACACGTTAAAGGGAATAAGAGGAACTTCTCTAGGATTTTGGATAGATCTTAAGTGACGCATCAGTTAGAAGGACATGGATTGATGAATGACTAAAGCATTTATTAAATGCTTGTTATGGGCAAAGCACTGTGGTAATAATTCTGGGCATATAATAGAAAAGTAAAACAGTTGCTCTTCTCAAGGAGCTCCTATTCTAACAGTCAAGAATTGCCCGGGCCAAGAGTAAGGATGGACATTTTGTGATCTAAAGAAATAGGATTCTAAATCAGGGTACTTAAGTTGTAATACACGAACTTGTTTTTGAAAATATTTTGATAACTAATGCGTATAATAGGTACACTTGGTAATATTATGTATTTTCTTTTATATATTTAGAAACTTTATTTTGAGAAGGGGTCTATAGGCTTCATTGAGCTGCTGTAGGGGACCAGGACATTTTAAATTTTTTCAGTCCACATATTCATTTGGAAACATTTTCCCCAGATACAAAGTAAGCAATGGCAAGTCCTGGCTGTATAGACCTGAGAGGGCAGGGATTCAGCCTATAGATTCAGGCTGTGTGTGTTAGAGCAGCTCTGGACATGGAAGGTCACCCCACCCTCAGCTGCTTCAGAGCCTATTTCAGCCTCTGGGTCTTCTATTTTCCTGCCCTGAGTACCTAGGGGAAAGTCAGGATCCCTACCACTGAACACCATGCCTGGGAACACCAACAGGGCATCAGCAATGGCTTAGAGTTAAGAACTCCTGGACTAGAGATCAATTGGACTATTTGGGTATTAAAACAGAAAATCATGGTGAGCATGAGTCTTGAAAATCAGTAACAGGAACAAGATAATGAATTGGGTTTATAATTACAGAGATAGGTAACTGTTGCAACTCATTTTCTGTTCTCTTCCCCACCGCAATATATATCAGTGATTCCCAACTTCATTGGTGTGGATGTATCTCACCATTGATGCAGATTATAATCTTTGCATACCTTAGTTTCAGGAGTTGTTGTGGCCCCTCCCATAACAATTATCTGGTGACCAGCGCTTGGGGATTGCTCCTCTCCCATCTTAGCCAGGCTGGTCTTCCAATAAGAGCAAATAAATACATTTGTCACCTGGTCCAAACACAAAGCCTTCCATCATTGGGATACCTGTCAGAACAAAATCTTTGAGAGCCTCAGGTCATTTTCAAGCTCCAATGAGGAATTAGAATAGGACCAACGAGAGGATTCTTTGTATAATGATGTTCAATTTGCTGAGATAAAACACTAAAGATCTGTCAAGCCCAACGGAAAAGATTATGTCAGTAGCTTAGCCTTTGCATGAGCAGAGCGTGCCCCCCAGACGAATGCATTATTTCTAATTTTTAAGGTAAATGGAATTATCTGTTCTGGCTATCTTAGTTCAGACAACTTGGAATCTATCTTTCTATCAGTCTTTTGTGCTCATCTGAAAACTTCGAAGTTGAAAGCTAAAGGAAATAATTTTTAGAAAAGCATTTCTGTCCACAGCGGTTCCAATATTTCTTTGCTTAAGTGGATAAATAAATGGGGATACTGTTTGGACTGCTAGATTTGAAGTTAGAATTCCAAAAGACTCAGGATGGAAAACACTATCCACATCCAGAGAAAGAACTATGGAGTCTGAATGCAAATCAAAACATACTATTTTCTCTCTTTTTTCCCCCTTTTTCATGGTTATTCTCTTTGGTTCTGATTCTTCTTTACAACATGACTAATGTGGAAATATGTTTAATATGATTGTATATGTATAACATATATCAGATTGCATGCCATCTTGGGAACTAGGAAGAGGAGGGAGGGGGAAAAATTCAGAACTCAGAATCTTATAAAAGTGAATGTTGAAAACTAAAAATAAATAAATAAAACAAAGGGAAAAAAAGGAAAATATAGATTTGAAGCCGTAAGGCCTGGATAGAATTCCTGGATCTATTACTTAGGAACAATGAGAAGTCACTTCATATTTCTGGGTTCCAGTTTTCTTCCTCTCTAACTGGAGGGGATTGTATTAGATAATTTCTAAGGTCCCTTCCACCTCTACTTCCTTTGATCCTTCCACTGGCCTTCTTCTTTGTTTATTTAAGATGTCTTTCTTCCAGCCTTAGCTTCTTACATCTTCTGTGTCACTGCCCTTCGCTCATAATAACAAATAACAATGCCTGTATAAATAAATCCTACCAACCTCTTTTATTTTTCAGTCAGGATAAAAATACAACAGTGCAAATGAGTGACTCTGTTGTTAAGCTTCAAATAGAAGCAGGGTTATTTTTAAGGACTCCAGCGGAACATTTATACGATGCCACTCCTGTAGATTGTGGAGAGCCTGTATGGATTCCACGGCTGCCTGGAGGATGATTTCGGTGCTTATTCTGTAGGGCCGGTAATGTGGATGTGATAAGGAAGGCCACATAGGAAGGAGGGGTAGCCAGGTCCAGAAAGAATTAGTATTCATATCCTTTGTTTCCAATTCACTGAAATGAGACATTCACTCATTTTTTCTTTGCATAAAGCAGGAGTTCTTAACCTGGGGTCCAGGATAGATTTCAGAGTATGTATGAAGTTAGATGGGGGAAACATGCTTCTTAATTTTACCGATTACTTAATTTTTCTGATACTTTATATGCTTAATTTTACTGATCTCTAAATGAAACATAGCATTTCCTTCACCTACTTTAAAATGGTGATTCTGAGAAGGGTTTGTAGGTTTCACCAGACTGCCAAAGGACTCCATGACACAAACAAGCTTACAATCCCTTGCACTAAAGCCTCTCCGGGCTCAATCGATTCAAGAGCATTGGGCTTTGGGTGCCTGCTATGTAAGAGGCACAGACCACTTTTGCTCAGTTTATTCAGTTATAACATGTACACATATTTCCTAATGGACCACAGAGCAAACAGGAATTGGAAAAAGAAACAACAGTGACAAGAGATGAGTGATCTCAGAATTATGTTCTGGCAGGGCTTTGGGAAGATAGCAACTGTCTGAAACCATGACTTACCCTTGGGGCAAATAGGGTGTTAACAGAGACTCTAGGACTCAGTTTCATCATGCGTAAAATGAGGGGTTAAACTAGATCAGAACATCTTAGCCTGGGGTTTTTGAAATTTTTAAAAAGAAGTATTTTGGTAACTATTTCAATGGAATTGGTTTCCTTTTAATCCCATGTGTTTTAATCAATAAACATTTTTTAAGTGCCTACTGCGTGCCAGACACTGTGCTGCCTACATGATCCTGAGGACTCCCCAGGCTTTACAAGATTGCCAAAGGGATCTATGACACAAAAAAGGTTAAGAACCCCTGAACAGCAAGGCCTTTTCTGGCTCTAAATTCTATGGGCATTCACACTTGGGAGACTAGGAAGTTGACGAGAATGAGTACAGCAGAAAAGGAATTGGCAGGGCTACAAATTCTGAGTTCTTGAGTACATAGCAACACCATCAGCTTGCTGAAGTTGTGGAAAAACAGACGCAATCATATGTTTTAAAAAAAAAGTTTTATTGGTGACTTTTCTTTTTATTTCACAGTCATCCCTAGATTTATCACCTCTGCTTATCACCACAAAAATAAGTCCTCACTAGTAGCAAAAAACAAAGCAATTAAGTAAAATTAACCAATACAATGATGAGCCATCTGATCGTATATGCAAAATTCTGTGCCTGTGGTGACCCAACATTCCTGATAAAGGCGCCAATACGTTGTTGATAGAATTGCAAAACTGTTGCAATCATTTGGCAGAGTTGTCTGAAAGCAAGAATTTTAATAAATAATCACCCTATGAGAAAATGATTCAATGATTGGAAACATAGTCCAAGAATTCTTGTTCTCAACATTTTTATCCACTCCTAGTAGTACCACCCTAGTTTCATCTCTCATGACCACTGGCCTGGAATAACATAATAATGCCCTAACTGGTTTCTCTGCCTCAAATCTGTCTCTTCTCTGACTCATCTTTGTATTATTGACAGAGTAATCTACTATTTTTTAATGAAAAGGCCTAGCCATGCCATTTTCTTGCTCAAACACTTTCACTAACTCCCCAAATTGTTTTCCCTAAACCATATACTCTTTTTTCGAGGCAGTTGGGGTTAATTGACTTGTCCTGGGTCACACAGCTAGTAAGTGTCTGAGGCTGGCCTTGAACTCAGGTCATCCTGACTCCAAGCTTCGTGCTCGTTCCGCTGTACCACTTAATTACTCCCAAAACATGTATTCATTACCAAAGTGTTCAAAGCTCTCTGCAATCTAATTTCATTCCAACTTTCTCGTCTTATCATTTATCACTTCTCTTTATTTATATTCTCTACCTTCTAATCAAGGCATAAGGCCCTATTCCCTGGTATCATCTTGTCCTTTATAGACTTAGAGTTTTGTTACCTGTAGCAAGTTCTGGGTGCAAAGGGTATGGTCTCAGTGCCCAACTGCATGAAGTTCTGGGAGATGTGGGACCAGACAGGCACAACTCCTGCTTCTGGGGCTGATGGAAACTACTCTGATTAGGGGGAGATGATGAATGTGCATATGACAGAAAGGGAGACAGGGGTGGGGGAGAGACAGGGGAGAGAGACAGAGACAGAGAGACAGAGAAAGAGAGAGACAGAGACAGAGACAAACAGAGAGAGACAGACACAGAGTCAGAGAAAGACAAAGAGAGAGACAAAGACAGAGAGACAAGCAGAGAGACAGGGGACACACACACACACACACACACACACACACACACACACACAGAGAGAGAGAGAGAGAGAGAGAGAAACAGTGGCTGCCAAATCATACTGCCTTCTCTATTACTTATCACTTAAGAATCTTTCTGCAGGGATGGAATGTAGAGTGTTGAATAGAGTGCTAATTGTGCCTGATGAGAGGAGAGAGTATCTGGACCAGAATGGAAACACCTACCTTTGAAGGGTGAGGGCTAGGGAAAGAAGTGCGTGACATGACCCACCCATCTTGTCTTTTTTTTTTCTTTTCAACCAGACAGACTTCCAGACAGAGATAGCATATGGCCATGCTTCTAATTATCTCCTACTTTTTCCACATGTTGAAGTCCTTCATTTTTGCCAAGGCCCAGTTCAAATCCCACTCTGTACCTCATCCCTATAAATGATCTTGCCTTTCTTGAATCTCTCTTATAGGAATATATTATAATTTGTAATATAATCATTTATGAATTCATCTTATCCCCTGCTAGAGTTTAAGGTGCCTTGAGGACAAGGACCATGTCTTGCTTCATCACTCTATTTCTAGTGCCCAGTCTGGTTCTTTACACTTAATAAATGTTTGTTGACTTGAACAACATTCTTTAAAAAAGAAAGAAAATCTGCTCAGAGATATTTATAGGAGTAGCATTTGCAGTTTTAAAAGATTGGAAGCAGTCTAAATGTTCCAAAGCTGATGAATGGTTGCTCAAGATGGTATAACATCAGGAAGGAATATTACAATGCAATTATGAAGAAACATATGGAAAATATGAGGAATATGAAGAAATATGTAGAGACATTAATACTAAGTGAGGAAAGCAGGCCCAGAAGACTACATATATGTAAAGCAAAATAAATAGCCAAACGCAGGGAGTTAAAATGAACTCCCCCCCCAAAACAAAACAAACCAAAAACAAAAACAACTTGGGAAAGCTACACAGAGAAAGAACAATTCGTTTTTACAGTTTTATACTGAAGAACTTGTTTAGGTTAAATAACTATGGATATAAGGCTAAATCATTGTAAATATCTTTATTTTAGCTATTTTCATGATTAAGCTCATAATCCTGAACTTGGATTCAGGAGGTCTGATTTTTAATCCTGGCTTCAATATTTGCTGACTGAGTGATTGTGGGAGAATCATTAAACTTCTCTTAGTCTCATTTTCTTCAACTGCAAAATGACGATATTAATACTTAAACCACTTTCAATGGCTTATCGTGAGGTAAATAAATTGTTGGTTTAGTCATTTTCAGTCATATCCTACTCTTCATGACCCCATTTGGGGTTTTCTTGGCAAACATACTGGAGCAGTTTTGCCATTTTCTTTTCCAGATCAGTTTTTTTTAAGATGAGGAAACAGAGGCAAACAGAGTTAAGTGACTTGCCTGAGATCACACAGCTAGGAAGTGTCTGAGGCCATATTTGAATTCAGGTCTTCCTCACTCCAAACCTGCTGCTCTCTCTCCCATGCTACCTAGTTACCTTCAAATAAATAAATAATTTGTTTTAAAATTTAATTCACCCCCCCCTTCCAGTTATTGTTAGAATTTTTACTTTAGGAAAGCTTAACATGAACTATCATGTTTTGTGGCAATGAATAGAATATGGAATCAGGAGTTCAAATCCTCCCGTCAACAACTACTAGCCATATGACCCTGGGCAAATTAACCATATTTCACCACATAATCCTCAAACCCTGTTTTATCCATCCAAAAATTGGTTTATAACCTTTCATCCTGTAATTGTCGCATGGCATAATTCTGTTCGCCATGCCGCTTAATAGGTAAAAAGAGCAGTGATGTACTCACTAGGAGCAGATGGATATGCTTTTATCTCTCCTACATTGCAAGTCATGAGGCTAGAATTCTCGGTTCATGTGTATTGTTAGTATATATCGAAAGTCAATTGGTGGATTTGTGTGGTTTGTTTGGAGTGCTGCAGAATAACAGTATTGTCACTCAACCCAATGAAGAGCCTGTAATGGCAAGCAAAATGGGACTTTTTACTGTTTTTTTTTTCTTTTGGAGTGCTTCTCAGCACTAAGGCAATCAAGTGCCTTTGATTAAGTCTTTGAATTGAGTTTTTGATGACCTGCTTAAGTCACAAGAAAGCCCAAGTCACATGAGGTTGAGTCATGTGGTTTATGATACCCTCTAACCCTGAAGAAGTGTATATATACTCTGAGGTTAGCATTTTGCTTTGGAAGAGTGTTCATGTGATGTGGCCAGATGAGACTCTGGGTAGCCGTTAAAGAGCCTCCTGGCTTTGAAAACCCAGATGTTGGTGCTTCTCACTCTGGTAACTATGCATGTATTGCTGTGGACAGACAGCCCTGTCTGCTGATTTGTGCTATTTGCTCTGTTTATATAATTTCTGCTTATTATTTCTGTTTGTGTTGTCTCTGAAATTCAAGGGGCTGACTTTTCCCATGAACTAAGTGAATGATATATGTATGTTTAATTAAAGTGAGATCTTAAACCCCTTAAAGTTGCTTTCCTTAGAAAAGCAGATCAAAGAACCTGTGCTAGCAGCCCTCCTGTGTGCTGATGTTGGTCTTGCACCTCCACAGCAGCTGCTAGCAACATTGTCATGACAGAGCCATGGGCACAAGTTGGGGGTGGGGTGGGCAGGAGAAGCTGCCATGAGTAAGTCATGTGATATGGTAAGATTTGCATCTTCCCCATTTTAATATATGTTCACACGTATTCTGCACATCCTAATCTTGCACCAAAGACAGTTTAGTAGTATGATTTTTAAGTAATACCAGCACAAATTTTTTAAAGCTTCACATAATGGTTACACCTCACTTTTTTGCAAAAATAAATTGGCATAAAGTCTGTGACAATTATGCAGTGAAATACAGTAAACTCTGCTTGCTTCAGATCCTGCTGTAAAATGGGGATAATAATGTTGCTGCCTCTCAGGGCTGTTGTGAGGATAAAAAGAAATGTTTACAAAGTGCTATATGAAAGGTATTGCTGCTGTTACTATTAGCGAGCAAGAAGTATGAAGTTAAGGAACAAAGAAGTAGTCCTGCCTAGGTAATCTCCTTAATGTCTGGAGGAGTGGAAGGTACTCTGAGCTGCATTAAGACCTAGGTGAAGAGGGTTGGTTGGGGCACTAGGTGGCACAGAGGATTGAGTGCCCTGTCTGGAATAAGGAAGACCTGAGTTCAAATTTTGCCTTAGGCACTAATAGCTGTGTTACCCTGGATAAGTCACTTAACCCTGTTTGCCTCAGTTTCCTCATCTGTAAAATGAGCTGGAGAAGGAAATGGCAAACAGTAAACCCCAAATGGTATCATAGAGAGTCAGATATTATGGAAAAAAATGGCTGAATGATAATAACAACAAACAGTGTCAGGGGTGAGGAAGATTTTTAAGCTCTCTCTTAGTTCTATGATTTCCTGCTCTATTGCTCCAGTCTATGATTCCATGATCAGTGAGCTGTCTAATATGGGTAAAAATTGGTATGGAAACTCTGGGGAAGGAATAATCACTTCTAGTGGGGTATAACCTGAAAGAAGCATGATATGGTGCAAAGGATATTGGATTTGGAGTCAGAGGACCTGAGTTTGAATGTGGAATCTCCTTCTTATTACCTGTGGGATTATAAAAAAATCATTTAACCTAGTGGGTCTCAGTTTCCTCATCTGTAATAAGGAGATTTTCACTGGAGACCTTATGGACCTCTGAGGCTCCTTATAGTTTTGAATCTATGATCCTATAGTTTGTGAAGACGCTAATATCTGATACTGCTTTGTCTGACCCCAGAAATGATGCATGAGTTGGTCACTTGTAGCTTCTCTTATCTCACTGGAGGAATCTTTAATTGGAAAAGCTTTGGAGAAAGAGATGCCACTCATGGCTGAGACACTGATGGAGGCCTGAAAGGCTGGATCTTTTGTCTTCTGGTGACTGAGGAAGCATTGCTGAAGGGAGGTTACTCCCTTGATTAAGGGAGGGAGAGGAAATTTTTATTATTTTTAAAATGTCCCCAACTGGCCTCATTCATTAACATTAAGCTTCCCAAGTACTTTTCAAACTTTTTTCTCTTTCTCGTGGATCATATAAAAGGAATTACGTTTTTGTATAGTTACATTACTGGAAAAGGAAATTTTTTAGATGTTTTAATCCTTGGAATGTTTTTAAAATAGGTTCTTAAACTACATAATAAACATATTCAGTGTCAGCATGATATTTTCTCACAGAAGTTCAGATTTAGAAGGGACCTCAGTGATCATATAGTCATAAAACCATCAGAATATATGTATGTATATATGTGTGTATATGTATACATAAATATATGTATATGTGTATATGTAAATATATGCATATATGTGTATATGTATATATCAATATATGTGTATATGTATGTATGTATGTATGTATGTGTGTGTTTGTGTGTATGTATTTTCATGAAACTGGAAAGTCAGACCCCTCATTTTATGGTGAAGTAGCTAAGGCCTGGACAGCTGGATGGTGCAGTGGATAGAGTGCCAGGAGGCCTGGAATCAGGAAGACTCATCTTTCTGGGTTCAAATCTGGCCTCAGATATTCACTAGCTGTGTGACCCTGGGAAAGTCACTTAACCCTGCTTGCCTCATTTTCCTCACCTATAAAGTGAGCTGGAGAAGGAAATTGCAAACCACTTCAGTATCTCTGCCAAGAAAACCCCGAATGGTGTCTTGGAGAGTCAGACAGGAATGAAACTGCTGAACAACAATAACTAAGGCCTGGAGAGGCTAATGTTGCCAGAGTTACATAGTCTGTAAGTGTCTGAGGTAGGATTTGAACCTAAGTTTTCCTTACTCTATCTGCTGCACTATACTACTATACAACACAGACAATAAGTAGTTATTTAGACTTTCCTGAATACTTTTGATTAAAAAGAACACATGACCTCCTGAGGTAATCAATTCTAATTCTGATTAGTTCTCATTTTTCGGTAGTTATTCCTTAGATCAAGTCTGAATTTGCTTCTTTGAAATGTAGACCCATTAATTCTATTTCTGCCTTCTGGGACCAGATAGAAGAAATCTAACCTTTTCTTTTTCTTTTTGGCAGTCCTACAGATACTTGAAGATGGCTTTCATATCCCCCCCGAGTCTTCTCTTCTCCAGAATAAACATTGTATGGCTTGAAATCAAGGCCCTTCACCATCCTTTGGACACTGCTCTAAACACTCTCTAGATTACTGATAACATTTTAAATTCAATGAGTGGTTGGTCAGGGGTATTCCTGATCAATTTTACATGCTCTCTGACCTGTGTTACCCTGGGCAAGTCACTTAACCCTGTTTGCCTCTGTTTCCTCATCTGTAAAATGAGTTGGAGAAGGGAATGGCAAATCACTCCAGTATCTTTGCCAAAAAAAAACTCCAAATGGGGTCAAGAAGAGTTGGACATGAATGAACAACAACAAACAGTGTCAGGGTTGAGCCAGCATTTTAAGCTGGCTATACATATATGAGGAATCATTTTCTTCAGTCATTACCATGGAGAGCATGGATATGTCTAGAGATTCACCTCCATTTTGTGACATTTGCTTTCCAGGAAGGACGCTGCTTAAGTACTCTATGTACAATTTTCTTCTTTCCTCTATTACAGTGAGTTATTAGGCATGGTGTGATTGATGGTAAGGGGGTGGTTTCTTTAGGAGCCTCCAATGTATGTTTACTTTTGGGTAAAATCTAAATCACAAGGTTGTATTATGAATCTTGAGGACTCACTGGAATATCAATGCCCCTCTGAAGATTCTAAGTTCAGTTCCCTTTGGTGGAAAGCTTATTGGGATGCTCTACATGTTTCTGTTTCTATTCATGGACTCTTGTGAGTCCTTTGCATCTTCCAAGGTACAAAGTGAAGGTTGTCTTGCCTATATGTTGCCTTAACTGCCTCACCCATCTCTCTCTCTCTCTCTGTTTCTCTCTCTCTCTCTCTCTGTCTCTCTCTCTCTCCCCCTCTTCTCTCTCTCTCTGTCTCTTTATGTATATATATAACATGTATATATATATACACAATATGTATATATAATATATACAATATGTATATATAATATGTATATATATAATACATATGTATGTATACACACACACATATGTATACACACACATAGTAAACTTTAGTGTCCACATGAGAATCCCATTATTCACATTTGGGGAAATCTAGGCAGGAGTTATGTCTCAGTTTTACTTCTGATATTTCCCCAGAGCAAACATTAGGGTAAAGATATAATAAACCAAAGAGATAAAATGGTACTCTTAGGCAAGCCACAAAGGTTAGCTGTAGTTCTCGTAAACCAGAGCTTTGGAAAGACCCTGGTTACAGATTCTGGTGGTTCCCAGAAGTGAATATTAGATTCCAGAAGTGGTTTGTCCGAGGCAGAGTAGATTGGGGTTATTATTTTCTTATTCCTATTACTTGTACCTTACTTAACACATCCAAGACCATGTTAACTTTTGTTCGTTTTGGGTTTTTGGCTGTCATATTATACTTGACTCCTACCAAGCTTGTGTTTGATCATACTCATATATATCAACTAATACCCTGATTTTGTTTTTAGACCAACTGCTTTCCTACTTTTGTTCTCCCATCTTATACTTGTAAAGTCAATATTTTGAACCCAAGTGTAAAGCATTACATTTATCCGTACTATATTTCATCTTATTAGATTCAGACCAGTGTACCTGCAGGCCAACATCTTTCTGATTCCTGACTCCATCATTCAATGTGTTAATCACCCCTCTCAGTTTGGTGGAATATTTTTCTTAATGTTTCTTAACTCTTCTAGCATAGTATCACACAGGTATCTTTGCTTGTGTAATACTGTTCTATTCAACTCAACAAACATTTATCAAGCACCTACTACATGTGTAAGCTTGAGGACAGGTGCTGTGTTAGGTGTTGGGGATGCCAATGTCATTCCTTTCCATTAAGGAAGATACAGTCTAATAGCGAATATAAAAGCTACACAAATAATACATATGATGCAACATAGAATGTGATAAAGGCAATGGAAAGATCCATTTTTTAAAAATCTAGAACGTAGGAAAATTTAAGGAGAGAGAGAGAGAGAGAGAGAGAGAGAGAGAGAGAGAGAGAGAGAGAGAAATTATATTTAGTGTTCTCCGAATCGGATTTGGAGGAAGAGAAGGAACTCCATACACTAAGATGTGGACCATATTTTTTCAGGAACGATGATGTTGCTGATAGAGAATGAGCCAATTATTCTCTCTCTATCCTTTTTTGTTTCATCCTTGTATTCCCCTTCATAACAGGCCTTCACAGTGTTTGATGGTGTGCTGAGGGCACTGCACTCCCGACAACAGCAACAAAAAGCAGACTTTATGCAGTTCAGGTCTGTGAAGTTTACATGCCAGGGACTTGCATCACCATAACACAGGGCTAGGCTTACCAGGGAAGTAATTTTTCTAACAGAGCAATTTCTGAAAATTGGGATTGAAATAACAATTCGCTCATTGGAACTCACTGGAATTTCCTTCTCTTTCCCTCTGATTGGCCCTGTTGCAGGGATGAAAATAAGATTATCTCAGAAGCTTTCCCTGAATCACTCTCAGGCTTAATGCTACCTGTTATTATATAGAAACTCACTAGATTGGAAACAGTAGGTCCTCCAGGCCAGTCTTGGATTTCAAGGAGCAGAGATGGAGCCTCACACTCAGCTGATCTAATTACAGGGTTTACTGAATATATATACAAACTAATATTGGAGATTATTAAGGATATTGAAGGTACATGTACCCTGATTGCCTCACTGCTACGCTGACTCAAGAACAATTTTGATCATAGCTGGCCTTTACATAACACTTTAAAACTTGCAAATCACTGCAAATGTTATGTCATATGATGCTCACAACAGCCCTGTGAGGTAGGTGCTACTGCTTTCCCCACTTTACAGAAGAGGAAACTGAGACACAGGGAGGTTAAATAATGTGTCCAGGGTCATACGGGACTAAATGCCTGAACTGTTTTGGGTTCTAAAATATAATCCTGGCCCAAATGCTAAGCTTAGACAACTAGCTTTGTCTAGCACTTTGTCGATGGTTCTAAGTGATCCAGGAAGGTTGAGGTCTGTGGGGTTTTGTACTGTGGTAGACAAAAGCGAATGGCAAGTGTGCCAATCCTGGGTAAGCAGACCTCATCCACTTTCTGAAGTCCCAATCATGAGAAAGCCAGAAAGAAGGAACACTGACATTGTTAGAATTCCTTTGGTGTCTGGGGCTTCATTTAGCTCTATGGTGAGTCATTCTTACTTGTTTTTCTGTACATGTCCTTCCTCTTGCCTCTGGAGGAAGGGACCCAAAGTAGAACAGATATTAGCTGAGTTAATATCTTATGAGGATGGAAAGAATAATGTCTATTTGTTTGCTTACGTATGTAGACATCCACATATTTACACACGTATAGTGTGATTTTTGCGTATTGAATTTTTAGGGGTTTTTCCCCCCTTCAGTCATACATTTACATGATAATATTATATAAAAGAAAAGCCTGTTTTTTTGGTAAATGTAATCTCTGCTGTAAGTAGGTATTCCAAATGCTATTAAATTTTTGTTTAGTGATGGAAAAGACTTAGGACCAAATGTCAGATGAAGATACCAACGAATCAATCATGTTTTTTTCTTCCCCAAAATCAATCCTTTTTGGGAAAAAAAAAAGAGAATAAAGAAACTTGCATTCTCTGTAGCTGTCCTCTAAGTGGAATTATTCTGGGCCAGAGAATAAGAACCAAGTTTTCATTGAAAAGAACCATTCTGGAGTTGTAATTATTCTGCTAGAACGGTCTTGAAAATGACTCCTGAGAATTCCAATGGGGGTATTATTTATTTTTTAAAATGGGATATAATTTACACAAATTCTCTGAAGTTCCTATATGCGCTGACTCACAGGTTTCCCATTAAGGTGCAAAGCTTACTGTTCATCAAAGTCTAGTCAATAACAGATTTCCCATAATGGCAAGTACACGCTTCTTCCCGGTCTATTTCTGCTCCCCCATTACTCGTTCTGCCTCCCTCTTGTACAAAGACAGTCGAGTATGAGTGTGAGTGCAAGCTCTCTGTGCCAGCTGACAGCTTCTCTCTGGCTTAGCTTTATAAGCTCAGTGCAAAGCAGGTATTCATCTGTCTGTATCTTCTCTGTTTACTGATGTGTGCTGAGTGCAAATATACAAAATGAGAATTATAATACCATCCCCAGAGAGATAGAGTTTAAGGTGCAGTGCTTTGGAAAATAGGATTCTGAATGATGACTTTCATTTCCATAGCTTTCCTAATCTCTTCTTACTGTTTTATACTGTTTAACATTTAGAAGAGTACCAACTCCTCCATGTTGTTGTCCCTATAATTAATGAGTAGTCTGCTGCAGTATTAATTTGAATGAAAAGGATACAATTTGACTGATAGCACTGGTTGATTTGGAGGGATTAATATTTCTTGATACCGTGCATGCAGAACAAGTCCAGATGTGGACGCCTGGAGGGGAGCAGCCTGGAAAGCAAAAATAATAATAACAAAGCTTGACAATATAATTATATTCTGGAAACTAAGGCATACTAATCAGTCTTAATCATTTTTTGCAACAAATTCACTGCTACCTAGCAAAATTCACCAAAATTGGAATTAAATGGCAATAAAAGCATACTGGAATATAACCAAGCCAGAAGATTGTTCCTATACTGAACTTCCTAGTCTGACACATCGCCCAAAGATAATCTGTCTACTCATTGGGCTTCAGTTGTCTTAAACAGGCACCAACACACAAAAATCTGGGGTAGCTGCCTGATGTATAGATATAGATTAAATTTTCCTTAACTCATTTTGATTTAGAAACATCATAATTTATATAGGAATATATATATATATATATGTATATATGCACACAAACATACATATACTACAGATACATATTACATACATACACACATATGTATATGTACACATATATTATAGATACCCATTGCATACACACATATGTGTGTATGCATACACACAATTTAGGGGCACATCACTGGCCTAAGGAAAAGTATGATTTTTTTAGTGTTTTATAGGTTACATATGTACGTATCAATTATTTATTTTTATATATTTTATCTATGAGAGATTGATGTAATAAACATATAATTTGTCTCTATCTTAGATATTAGAACTCCTAAACACTCTCTGGGTTCTTGAAGACTATATCAGTGATGCACAAGAACCAACAAGTCCTACTAAGAGGGAAAGAATGTAGATCCAGGACCAAAAAGGATTTGTACTTAAGCATTTGCTCTTTTCTGACTAATCATTTGTGATTTTAAAGCATTTTTTTTCTTCCAGGAATGGGGAGAAAAAATAATCATGAAGAAGGTACAGATGGATAAATGCATAATAAATATACATATTAGCAAATAAAACAGAGAGGGATATTTAAAGTATTGGATAATGGAATGAGGATCCAAAAAAGACTTTAATAGTATGGAAAAATGTCAAAATCTAAGAGGGTAATGTAAAAGCCTATTTATACTTGGGGATTGAAAAATGGATTGCAGAGCACAGGAGGGGGAAGATGTGCTGTTAACAAGAGTTCACATGAAAAAAAAAACAGCAACAACAAAAAATGAAGACTTTTAGTGGATTACTGCCAGCTCAATGAGTCAACTATGTGATTCAGTGGCCAAAAAAACCCAATGTGATTTCAAGTTGCATTAACAGAAGACCCAGAGGCAGCAGAATGGCATAGTGAGTAGACAGCCAGAAGAACTGATTCCAGTTTCTCCTCCTATGACACACACTATCTTTGTGACCCTATGCAAGGTACCTGAAGTTTCACGGAGCTCGGAAACTCCCAAAGATTCCCAGTTGAATAG
The DNA here is from genome assembly GCF_011100635.1 of Trichosurus vulpecula. Classification (NCBI taxonomy): domain Eukaryota; kingdom Metazoa; phylum Chordata; class Mammalia; order Diprotodontia; family Phalangeridae; genus Trichosurus; species Trichosurus vulpecula. The sequence continues at coordinate 32,404,892 of NC_050578.1, forward strand.
CTGCTAAATGATTTTGGCAGAAGGAGTGCCATCACTTTGAGTTCCCTGAAGCAACAAAATCACAGATCATGACCAAAAACTAAGCAATCACATAAAAGGTAGCCCTGTTGTCCTCTGCTTTAGGCAGGCCAAACATACTTGACATAACACAGGTATTTTGAGCAGTACATTTGTGGAAGGACATTGACAAACTGGAATGGGGTGACTGGCATAATGGGTGCAATGGAGACCGTGTTGCACAGGCAACCTTGCTGATTTCAGAAAGGTTTAGTACCATATTGTCTAGCCATTGTAGGATGCAGCTTTTCCCCTAGTGACAGCAGCTCATGACCATTGTCTCCCAAAGTGTGAAGGTGGCTGTGATCATAAACAGTGGCTGTATCAATGCGTGACATCAGAACCTTGATGTACTAAGGTAGACATATCAAAAGCTTTTTATTTAGCTTTGTTTTCTCCTCCAAACTCTTATCTCTTCAACTTCTCTATTTCCATCAAAATACCACCATCTTTCTAGTGTCCCAGGTTCATAAGGACTATTCTGAGCTTCAGTCCCTTATCATGTATTGGATGCCTATCAGATATTCTGAACTGGATTTCCTGGAAACATTACACACTCAACATATCTAAAACCAAACTCATTACTTTCCCTTCAGACCCTCCCCAATTGTACACTTCACCATTTCTATAGAAGACACCACCATCCTTCCAATAACCTCAGTCTGTAACCTCAGAATTATCCTTGACCTCTCACTCATGCTCATCTGACATACCGACTAATGACCAAATCTTGGGGTTTCTCCCTCTACAACATAAATTCTTCCAGAACCTCCATTTGGAGGAGGTACTTAAGTCAGCCATCCTTTACTCCTAGCTCCACTTCCAAACCTCCACAGCCTTCTCATCCTGGAACATCCTTATCTCTGCAGTCTTCTTACACCGCAAGAGTCCTCCACCTTGACACCCCTCTCCTCACATTGGTGAGTTCCTCCATTTTGAGGAAGTGTCTGGGCCAGCCCTTCTTCACTCCCCTTTATGGCATTCCTTTATGTACATTTTCTCTCTTTAGAATGCAAACTTCTTGAGGGCAAGGGCTGTCTTTTTGCTTGTATTTTTGTTCCCTGTATTTAGCTCAATGCTTGACACATAGTAAATGCTTAACAAATGCCTGTTAACTCTATTTGACAACATTGCTTGGCTATGAGTCCTTTTCTTTGCTCACAAAGCTACCACCTTAGTTCAGTCTCTCAGCATATCTCACCTGGGTTATTACAACATCCTTCTAATTGGTTTCCCTGTTTCAAGTCTCTCCTCATTCTAGTTCATCCCATACTTTGCTGCCAAAACAATTTTCCACAAGTTCAGATCTGACCAATCTCTACTCAATCAAGTCCAATGTCCCCCTATTGCCTATAGAAATAAATATAAACTCTTCTGTTTAGCTTTTAAAGTCCTTCACTTCCTGGCTCCAACCTTCCTTGCTAGTCTCTAGACAGCACCCTCCCTCCGACATGTTGTGATCCAACAAAAATAACCTTCTCTCTGTTCCTTACACACAGCCATCTATCTCCCACCCTCTATGCCTGGACATCCCCCATGCCTGGAATGCACTCCCATCTCACTTGTGCCTCATGGAATGCCTCTTCTTCTAAGATGTGGCTCAAAAACCACCTTTTATAGGAAGCGTTTCCTCATCCTCCAAATGCTAGTGCGTTCCCTCCCAAATACCCTGTATTGAACTAATTTTATTTGTTAATCTCTTATATTTGTTTTGTACATACCTATTTATGTACTTCTGTCTCCCATAGGCTTCTTGGGAGGAAGGATTGTGTCATTCACTGTATTTGTATCTTCTGTGCCTCACACACGGCCAGGTATATAACAGGCACTCAATTGCTCGTCAATTGCTTGATTCAATGCAAATGTCATTACATTTATTTTTTTCTATTAGAAGGTCAAAGCCCAGTAACCTTTTCTATTCTTTATTTAGAAACAACAGGTAGAAACACAACTGGATATGACTAGTTATTTGTGGATACTAAATTTTGATTATAAAATTATAAAAAAACCATATCGATCATGGATATGGTTTAGCCTACATAGATGAGATTGAGTCGTGATCCATGAACAATTAGATTATTTATTCTACTTCCCCCTCCCCCCAAATGATTACCAGGGACTGGTCAGATAATTGCCTCCATTTGTCATTTCCTTCCTTCCTTCCTTCCTTCCTTCCTTCCTTCCTTCCTGCATTCCTTCCTGCCTTCTTTCCCTCCTGCCTGCCTCCCTGCCTCCCTGTCTCCCTCCCTGCTTTCCTTCCTTCCTTGCTTCCTTCCCTCTTAGTACTCTGCTAGGCTGTTCGGTTTGTGCAAAATGGGCCTTTATCTGACACAGGAGATATTAAAAAAATATTATTTGTTCAACCTCAGTGATAGCTCTCATTTCGTCCAAAGAGACTAAGATCATAAACTTTGGTGGGGGAGGGCGGGAATTATTCAAGTTTAATCTCCTTATTTTACATATTTAGAAACTGAGGATCAGAGAAAGGGTCCAATTACTCTGACCCCAAATCCTTTTTTCTTTCCAGAATGCTGTTCTATGAAACCAATTTCCTAAACAAACAAACTACAGAAAAGGTATACTCTGAGATTAAATTGGTTTGCAACAAAACAATACTTTTGGCAATCTATTGTCCTTACCGAGCTTTCATTCTGCTCTTAGTATGTTTTGCTCTTGTCTTTTTGGCATGTTTGCAGGTGCCTAGCATAGTGCATTTCCCAAGCGAAGGGCTCAGAATTGCATAAACCCAAGACTTTTAAAACGATAGAAATTAGCAATGACTATATGTGAAATATATTATTAGGAAGAAACAGGGACGGAAGAATCATTTCCTCTGGTTAACTCTTCCTCTTCTGTTTCTTAATGCAGCTTGAGACCTTTGGCCCCATCCTTCCCAGACTAAGAATTCTAGTGGTTATTCATTTTTTTTCAAAAGTGCATCTCACTCTGAAGACACAGCTGAAATAATTTAAGCCATCTATACTTAGGAGTGGCAGGGAAAGAAATGTTTTATAGTGGGAAATATGAAAAATTCTCTAAGTTGGTGATGCATATTACCAAGAAGAGTTTTCTTTTCTCTCTCTGTAAAATTTGCTTCAGTCAAAGGAGAAGTGACTGCCCCATAATTTCAGCTGAATTTTAGGAGAAGAGAAAAAAAAACCACAAAGATTTGAAAAGCAAGTATGTGAGTGACCCTTATTTATGTATGGCAGTAATCGTGCTAAGAGTCTTACTTCTTTAGTCATTTTTCAGGAATGATAAAAAAAAATGCTTTAAAGGTTTCATGAGTGAATTTGAAAGACTCTGAAAAAAACTCTTCCCTTATTGGTGGGAACCCCTGCTGAAGTCATGCCTTTCATGAGAGACTGGTGGATTTGTCCACATTGTGTGCTCTGCAAATGTCTTTAACAGTTTCTAAAAGTTTGGGGTTTGGGAAAGCTGTGGAATTGCATTTGCCAACTGTTCTGTATTAATTTTTAAATCTATCATTCCTTCCTCTATTATACTTTATATCATACTAGCCATATTATATAAAGGGACTTTGAATGTATAATCACATCTTTTTGTCTTTTCTCCCCCATTCCTTCACAGTGTCTATAAAATTTGGCTACTTTCCTAATTTCAATCCACTTTCTCTCCTGGACTCACTCTCCACAATGGCATAAAGGTCCCCAGCAGGCAGGATATATAAATTTCACCTCTTGCTTCCAAAGCAGGAAATTGCATTCTCAGGTTTAGGCTTTGCCTTTTTCCCCCCTCACAAACAAGAAATCATGTTTCAACATCGGTAAGTGGAACGCCAATCCCCAAACACCTGAGTTCTCTTGAATTCAAATCTGGGAGTAAATTCTAAATTTAAAAGCATTTTAAAAGAGATCTCTTGAGGGCAGAACTTGAAGAAAGGGCATTCTGCTCTCAGACTACGTCTACCTCCCTTTTAAAATTTATATGTATAGGAAGAATGAGCCCCTGAGACACAGAGATCTTGGATCTAGAGATTGAAGGGACATCAAAGGGGTTGATAGTCTAAATCCCTCATTTTTCAGCTCAGGAAACTGAGGCTCACAGAGATTTGAACCCAGATCCTTCGACTCTAAAGTTAGTACTCTTTTCACTGTACTATAGCTGAAAGAAGCATATATTAAGAAAGAAATTCTATGTTAGTGGTAGAGCCAGAATCAAATTTAAAGTAAAGTAAAGACAAGGCAGAGGTGTTCACTGAGAATGATAGCACCATATTCTTTTCTCAATTCGAGGATGTTGCTATTTAAAATGGGTAAAGTGAAAATCACATGACAGTCTTTTTGTTGTTCAATTGTGTCTGGGGTTGTGAGCCTGCTTTACCCCTCTCTTTCAGCTCATGTGGTTTCTATCTCATTCATTCATAATTTAGCAGATACATTTTAGGGAGCTGAGGTCCGTAGAGTCATACAGTGAGCATCAATCAGATGCAGTGTGTGAAGCTAGGTCTTCCTGTGTCCAAGTCAAGCACTCTATCCATTACCCCACAATGCCTCTTGGGTATTCTAAAAATATTTGTTACTTGAATAAAGAATGATGGTAGGCCACGATAGTGTATACCTTTTTTAAGAGGGTTGGTGGTTTTTGAATAGGATGGGAAGACCTCGCCTCTTCTCTTCCCACTACACTCCTCCCTCCCTTCTCAAGAAGCCACCTTTATCCCTTGGTCAAGGTTACATTTTTTGCCTTCCATCTAATGCCGGTTTCAGCCTGTGGCATTTCTAACTTTCTGTGCGAATATGCACAAATCCACAAGAATAGAAGAGAATGTTTTCACACTTGAAATCAAACACACCGGGACTTGCCAGTGAGCAAACATGGCAGGGTTTGTAGACATCCTTTTGACCTTGTGTAATAACTTTGGACATAATGCTTTCATTTATAGCTACTGTTGTGTGGAGTCGAGAGCACCGTGGGGGTTAACCTGAAGGACAGTGTAAAGAGGAGTATATATTCTTTCAAGGCACTCATAGCTGTCATTTCCCTTCTTGAGAGTTATGAATGGAGGTATTGTTGCAAACAGCTGTACCATGAAGGCATTCGAGCTAGTTATTACTGCCTGTGGTGTCTACACTCAAAATGTTGCAAACACTGAAATTACAACTTACAGAGGTGAAAAATGGAGCTTCTCTGTGATCAAGTTGCCTGCCTCATTCTGCTTATCATTTTAGGGGACAGATTCCTCAGTGACGATGGTTCTAAATCTCAGGGCTTACATTTCCAATTAGCTTGAAAGGTACTGGCAAGGCATATCATGGGATTTTCAAATGTATGACAGGTCCTAAAAACACCACACTGATTTAGAAAGCAATACAGCAGCATTAATATTATGTTTCTATTACAGCAATTATAATCTCTTTTGGATGTCAGTAATATTGTTTTAAACATATATTCAGTGGAATACCAGCTGAAGCTCAGAAAAATTAAAATGATTTATAAACTTGAAATGCCAAATTTTTGTAGATTTTTACATGTCAGTAGAGTTGTACTCTTGTTACTCACTGATGATACCAATTAAAAGCTACAAAATTAGCTCCAGGCAGTGGAGAGAATGTCCACCCTGGATTCAGAGGACCCATGTTGAAATCTCACCTCTGATAAGATCAGGCAAGTCCTTTGACCCCTCTTAGCTTCAGTTCTTCATCTGAAAAGCGAAGAAGTTGGATCTCAAATAGCCTTTGAGCTTCCCTTCCAGCTCTAGAACAATGATACTATACAATTTGAACATCTGTATCTTTTGAACATCTGTATGGGTACTCCCTTCACCACCATAGGTTAAATTCCCTCTAACCCTTAGGTCTTTGTGAGTTGCTGTGGCACAAAAAACAATAAAACAAAGTCATAGTCTGATGGCCAACATTTTGATGATGGATGAAACTTTTCAATCTTTCACTGGTATAGAGCCTACCTCTGTGGATATAGTTCACAGCCCTTCCACATCTTGGATCTTCCTGAGTAGCCATGGCCAAAAAATTCAACGATTGATGGTCAAACATTTGAGAAAGAACCATGTATATGGTAGTTGGATAGGCTAACCCTTGGAAGACATAATCCATTGCACAGTCCATTGCTGGGTGTTAGAGACATGACTCTAACTTCAACATTCTTTTAATTCAGATTCAATGTTGGGATGAAATGAGACTTGTGAGTATGTCATTGAACAGTTAACAAAAGAAAGTTTGCTTTGCCCTAACAAAGCAAAGATATACGTTAAGGACCCAGTGGCCCTTAGCTTCTCTGGATTCACCCCCCCCTGTCCCCATCTTTATATGGAAACTGGCCTGGTCATCAGGTCAAAGTGATGTTACTCATATGGACTTCTGAAATCCACCAAATCTGAGGGGCCTAGGTTCCATGGGACTGGGACTTTTAATGTCCATAGATCACCAGGAACTGTGAAAGGGGAGATGGAGCCAATCAAGACACAGAGATGGCTTTGTTCTAGGCATACTTCGTGTTGGCTTGGGGGTAGGTAGGTAAGGAAGCCAGGGTCAGTCATGTAGACCAACAGGGTCCTGGGGGCAACTTTGTCTTCTTTTAGGTAATAACTCCCCATGTTGTAGGTGGGAGCAAAGAAGCTGAGTCGGGGAAATGCTGGTCCTATCACACTGAGCTTCTACCTAAAACTTTTTCTGCTAAGTGGGAAAGATCTACTGGAGTTCATGTTCATAGCCTTTGACAACTCTGGGTCAGATCTGATCATGATGAAAATTCGGGATAGGGGGCGGCTAGGTGGCGCAGTGAGTAGAGTACTGGCCCTGGAGTCAGGAGGACAGCAGTTCAAATCCAGCCTCAGACACTTGACGCAGTTATTAGCTGTGTGATCTTGGGCAAGTCACTTAACCCCAATTACCCTGCCTTCACCTCCAAAAAAAAAAAGAAAATTTGGGATAGGATGTGGTATAGAGGATAAGGCCCTGGACTTAAAATCCAGAAAACCCGAGTTTCAATTCTACCTCAAAACTTGCAGACTGGGTGGACCTGGGCAAAATAAACTCTTTGCCTCCGTTGCCTCATCCATAAAATGGGGGTAACTATTATCTATCTATCGAGACAATCTTTATAAGGTGCTATGCAAACCTTTAAGAATGACAAAGATGCTAGCTATTATTAAATGATGAGTGTAAACATTACTTGGCAGGAGATGAGGATCAAAGCCATTGGAGAACAGAGAATTTGTCCACAGAAAGATTCTATTGATCTTCAGTTTGAGTCTTACGCCTCCCCACCAAACTTCTTTAAGATCTTTAATGCTGAAATCTTTAGATGGAAGCGATGCAGTTTATTCCCACCCAGCATGTCCCTTTAGACTGCTTTTGGAATTCTCCTCCATTCAATTTTTGCATACCAGTGGAATGTGTTTGTTTCTTTGTTATTATGACAACCATAAGTCTCATTTTTCCTAAGTCAAATGCTTTGTTTGCCATCCTGGGACAGTGGTTGCTAGGCATGTTCTTGATGCAAATGAAGAACTGTTTGACAGGTAAGCACCTAGAGCCGTGAAGCTAAGGGCATGGCTTCCAGGTGTTGCCCTGTGAATCTCTGGAGAATGCTTTGGAGTTGACAAGAGAGGGCTGAGAGAGTAGTTTTTCTCTTCCACGGAGAACTGTTATGAGTTTGTAGTCTCTCAAGCTTAAAGGAGAGAATTGCAGATGATAACTTCCACCAGCGTTGGTTTTCATCTTTATTTCATTAGCCTAATTATGTTTATTGGATGAGCCCTTTAGAAAGCAAAACCCCTTTCTAATATTCCTGTCAGATTTAATCTGCCAGACAGAAGTATGTTCTAGTCACCAGCAGCATTCTTTTTAATCTTTTTAAGTCCCGAGCAGACAACCATGCTTCAGGAATAGACCATCATGCTCCAAGAGCAATAGATGATGAAATCTGAGCATATGTGATTGGGGCTTCATGTTGCAATCAAATGAACTCACACAAGTTAATCTTTCACATATTGAGTGACATGCATAGCCATCACTCTGCTGCATGCTAATTAGACATAAATGATAAACAGACTTAAAAATGATGAACATTGGAATTGCTTTAGCAAAACTCAAACTTAATTTTTATATTTTTCTCTTCTCTCTTCAAATCACAGAATCAGAGTATATCAGAGTTGGAAGAAACCATTTAGTACAACTGGACCAGTAATCCCTTCTATGACATCCCTAGCAAGATCTCATTAAGCCTCTGTTTGCTAATCTCCAGGGACGGGGAGTTCATTATTTTCTGAGACAACCCATTTCACTTTTGGACAGCCTTAGTTAGGAAGTTTTTCCATCTATTGAACTACAATTTGCCTCTCTGTGACTTCCATCCATTGTTCCTCAGCTTTCCTTTGGGACCAAGTAGAATAAATGCCTTTTCCATATGAGGCCTCAGCACATATTTGAAGACAACTATCATACTGTCTTTCACACCCCTATAAGGCTTTTTTTCTCCAGACTAAATATTCCTAGTTTCTTCAACCAATCCTCTTCTGATATGGTTTCCAGTCTTCTTACCATCCTGTTCATCTTTCTCATCATGTGGTAGCTAGAACTGAAAACAGTCCTCTGGATATGTTCTGATCAGATGAGTATGCAACAAAACTTTTACTTTCTTTGGTCTGGAAATGATGCTTCATTTAAGGCAGCCTAAGATCACATTTTCTTCCTTCCTTCCTTCCTTCCTTCCTTCCTTCCTTCCTTCCTTCCTTCCTTCCTTCTTTCCTTCCTTCCTTCCTTCCTTTTTTCCTTCCTTCCCTTCTTTCCTCCCTCCTTCTCTTCCTTCCTCCTTTCCTTCCTTCCTTCATCTTTTTTGGCTGCCATGTTTCATGTTGTCATAGTAAGCTTGCAATTCACTATAATCCTATCTTTTACTTATAAAATGTTGTCTATTATTCTCCAATTTAAGATATGATATTTTGAATCCAGGTACAATACTTTACATTTATTCTTATTAAGTTTGATCATATTAGCTTTTTTGTTTTTCCAGAATCTAAATCAATGTCCCAAGCTTGCCCTGATACCATTTATGGTTTTAATCTTTTCCTCACACAGATACCAATACATATTAAAAGTATTCTAAATCCAGTCTTCAAACGCCCAAGTTTTTTGTGCCCTCCTCCCTCCCGACTCACACACACACACACACACACACACACACACACACCACACACCCTCTAGACTTCCTGGGTCTTCTTTTGCTCTCTTCTCCCATCTCAGCCATAATCTTTCCCTTCTCTATTTGCAGATTCTTGAGTAGCAGCAGTAGTTCCAAGTGAGAAAGTTCAATCATTCAGTCAACAAACATTGATTAAGCACTTGCTCTATGCTAAGAACCAGGAATACAAAGAAAGAAAAGTGAAACACAACATCCCTGGGTTATGAGACAGTGCATGTATCAGAAATTTGGTGGCTCTCTGAAAAGGCAAACATGACACATTTTTAAGCTTAATCTTCATTATTAACATTTTCACTTTTACTTTCTTAATTCCAGACAATCAGCAAAACAATGAAAAAAGTCCTTGTTTGTACCCCAGTTTCTAAAGTGTAAATGTTTGCTCAAAATTTAATAAACAGATCTGGAGAGTCATTATGAGCCAGCTCCAGCCATGGTTTCTCTCCCAGCAAAAAGATAGATCGGAAGTTTTTGTGGATTGAAATTTGAAATCAAGTGTAAAAAGTAGGTTGGAGCCAAAATGGTGTGGGGGTGGGGGGGTACAGCCCGTGCTTCCTCCCACCTCTCTCCCTCAGGGTGCCTCACTGCTTCAGCTAGGCTGGCTTGCCTGCCCTGTGGATAGCATTTGGAAGCCATGGATGGCTCCTTCTTCATAGAGGTTGATTTCATGGCCAACGGCTGTGAAGTCTGGGCTGGAACAAGGATTGGGTGCCAGTCCCTCTGCCTATCTGCCTGTTGGCAGCGGGGCCGTAGTTGTTACTGATTGTGATGAGGAAGCTGGGCCCCTTCTCCACAATCTTTTCTTCCCTCAGTAATAGCTGTGGGGCTTGGTTGGTTGGTGGATACCACTATTCCCGAGGCTTTAGGTCTCAGCATTCTGGGCTGTCTCCATTAGGGTCTGAGGGGAGAGAGTGGTTCAAAGTGATGGTGGAGGTTTGGCACATGCTGACTCCTTTCTCTCCCCTGAGTGCCCTGCTGTTTCATCCAGAATAGCAAGCTGACAGTAAACAGTTCTGGGCTTCTATATTAACCACTAACATCAGATAATGTAAAAAAAAATGGTTTGTTTTTGCTATAAGACAGGGATAATGAAATGCTAGCTAATTAAATAATTAATTGAATTTTCAAGTAGCAAATTCACATAAATGTCAATCAAAAAATTAATCAACAGGGACCAGGGTAAACCACACATAGTATGCTATTATCGCACTGCATGAATTGAACTCTGTTGAAAGACCATCAAAATGTATATATGCAAATATAGCAGAGAAAAGTACGGTGAGTATTCATACTTCCTTCCTGGGGCTCGCAGAGCACCAGATTATGTTTGTTTATATCAGCGAAAATATAAAAGATTGCACTTTCTTTGCACATTAACCAGTTACCGTGGTTGTAGTGATACGGGCACTAACGAACTGGAAGCCCGAATCTCACCTAGTCTGGGAATATGAGGTGGTATTAGGAGGGAACACAGAGAGCAAAGCCACTCGGATTAAAATCAAGAACAGAGAGATAAAATGTCATAGCCAAGCTTGCAAAAGACTTGTGGGGCCTGCTCTAGTTTCTGCCACCACGAGTGTCCTGTAAGACTTTGAACTGTGAATAAGATTGAGCCGTTGTGATTTGTGTATATTTGAACACAACTGGTTCTGCTGGTCAGGTCACACCAGAATACCTCAGGGTCTGGGAAAGGCATAAAGCTCATCTTTGCTATTGCTGTTGTTGCTTTTAAAAATTGGACAATTGTTGCTTAAACCCAATTGCATTAAATTCCACCTACTCGTGGACTTAGAGATTTTTTTTAAAAAAATAATTATTTAATTTTTAATTGATGGAACAAACAAGCATTTCCATGTCAGTATAATAAAAAGATGATTGCACACGAAACTGCAAATCTATTATGTATAACTTGTTAATCCTTTTAAATATATAATAGTTATATGAATTTTTTCCTTTTTTCCCCCTCTCCCCAGAGATGGCTACGATTACATACAAATATGTATGTGTATGTGTATATATACGTACATGCATACACACACATATATATATGCACATGCACACACACATATACATACATATACATATATACATAATACATATATACATATATATTAGATATATAAAATCATTCTATACATACTTCTATTAATCACTTCTTTCTCTGGATACAGATAATGTCTTCCTTTATATGTTCCAGATTGTTATTAATATTGTGAGCAAAACAGTTATAAAGGACTCTATACGTTAAAAGCTATATCATTTTTAAAATCCCCCCTCTACCTCTCCAATCACATGGAATTGGTTAGAAGTTTTCTTCATGTTCTTATTTTTCTGGTGAAGAAACTTTCCAGAGCCGGCCCAAAAATCCTGTAGCAGAGCCAAGATAAGAAATTATAGGCCCAACATTCTACAGGGGAATTTGGACGATACAGAGACACCTCTGCCATCATCTGCAAGCATCCCACTGCTTATTGAATCCAATTGCAGAGGAGAATTCTCTTTTTGTTTAGTTAGAAACTGCAGTTCGTGTACTTTTAGATGCGTATCCAGTCCATTTCTCTTATCAATCTAGCCAGTTCCTGTTCATGAATACAGATGCAGAGTTTTATTGCCCACCCTAGGATGTGGGGATAGACTGCCAGGCATATTGTTTAGTTTTCTGGCTAGTTGTGTCATCTCCCTCCAAGAGTTTGCAAAAGCCATGATGCTTGAGGCCCAGGGTTTTACCTCTTTTTCATCATACGAAGGGCCGGGTTTAGTCCCATCACTTGATAGATACTTGGTGCCTTGACTGCACTTAGCATTTATTGCCTTTAGTAGATTTGCTGCCTTACTTAATTGGCACAGTGGACAAATTGGGCCCATTTATCCAAGGAGACTAAATCGACTCTTTGAGTAACAATACTGTCTTAGAACTGAAAGGCACCGGAAGGGTGAAGCAGCTTGGCCAATCCCTTTCATCTCCCATGTGGGAAAACCGAGTCCTGTAGAAAGATAACATGAGTTCCCAGGATCCTATAGCTCCTGAATGACAGAGAAAGTAGTATAATCAAAGCCTCCTAAGTCCTGTTCCTATTTCAGCTTTTTTTCCTCTACACCAGAGATATCAAACATGTAGCTCACAACACTCCTGAGTGGGGCCTGAACCAGATTAAAATGTAATTGGGAAATATTTAACAAAATAAATAAAAATACAATACAACATAGATAATATTACATTTTAAGACTAAATCAATATGAGGCCTATGGGGATCTTCATATACAGATTACTGGCCCAGTTTCTATTTGTACTCTATATCATGATGCCTTTCCAAGGGAAATCTCATTTTTAATTCCATATTTATTTCCCTTTGTTCTCTGGATTGAAGTAATGAATTGACAACCCATAGAGTTCATTCATCAGTGTCTGTATTTATATGTACACAAATAATAACTTAAAACAATAGAAACATATTTATAATATTATTGATATTGTGTTATTACTTTGGTAATCAATAGAATGCCTTGTTAAATAACTAGCAGGGTTGTGGGAAGAGGTAAGACCAAAAAACTGACCATATCTGAGATATAATTGACTACAATGTCAAGAATACCCTGTTGCCCCATGTATATCTCTCTCCCCTCTGTATATACATCTGTCTGTCTGTCCGTTTGTCTCTCTTTTTCTCTCTATCTCTGTATTGCCTGCCCAAGATGTAACTATATCATGTAAGTAAACATATGCATACACATATTTGTGTATGTACATATGTATATTATGTTTATATGCATATATGTGCATATATAAAAAACACTGTCAAAACCATTTTTATCTGTTTGGATGCAGAGATCTCAATTTCCCTTCAAAGAGGCTAGAAATAATATCCCCCAAAGTTACAATCGCAATTGTAAAGAGGGTGAGTGGAATGTTTAAGAACTTCATGTAACTCCTTTAAAAAAATAATCCTTAACTTAATTATACTCTTAATAGGGATGGTGGAAACAGGGGATCTACAAATAGGATTGCAGTGAAATTTCTAGTAGCTCATGAAAATAGTACCATCTTATGTTGTAAATGCAAAGAGAAAAATAATACCGATGGGGTTGAGTACAAACTCATAAGCATAGGCATGTCTTGGGCAGATCCTATAAATGGACAAAGCTTACATCAGATTTAAATAGAAGGAAGAGAGTGTGCTAGATTGTTTGGGATATTAACAAAGTTATTTTAGTGACTCCGTATTTTGCCTAGAAAAAGAAGCCCATGTTCTTAACAGCATAATCTTCTGGTGACACGGTAAACATGGAAGGAAACGTTCTCCAAAGAACTGAAGTCAAGGGTCACCCAGAGTGCAGTGGTGAGGCACATGGTGGGTATGAGCAGGCTGTAACATGTTATAAGCACACAATTGCATAGGGAAGGCACCATAAGAGATTTTATCAACTAAATGTGTGATTGAAAAAGATGGCATTGTCATATAGCAGGAATGGGGGATAGTGGATATTCTGTGTCCCCCATTGGTACCCTTGTGAGGTCAAGAGGAAAGCCTCCAGCATGATGGGTGGAACCCTTGTGGCACGTTCATGGCAGGACACAGACAAGAATCACACGACCTAAGCAGATGAAGATGGATGGACTGGGATCTGTGTCATCGAAAAGAACACGCACATCAGTGAGGTCTGAGATCTGATGGAGTTTTCAAGTACCTCCTTCTTGCTCTTTGTAAAACTCTTACTGTTACTTAGATAGAATGAATCCATTAGTGTAACTTTTAGTATTGGATGGATTGTGTGTAATGAGGAAAATACACCTGCAGTGCAGGTGAGGTCGCCGTGTGATCCTTAGCTTTGCCTTGTAGGAGTGCAGATGTAAATTCACATGGGATGTGACAGACACATGTTCGTATCTACAAATTATAATTGTCTGTATTATTAAGATCACATTCCCTAATGCATATAAAAGGATGCAGGCAATTTTTTTGGGGGGTGCTGAACAGATGTCAGCATGGTATAGTAGAAATAGCACATGATGGGGATCTATTTCCCCATTTGTGTAATAGGAGTTGGTTATATTAGATGATGTTCAAAAATATGATTTATGATTACATTAATTATTTAGAGTACAGAAAAGAGATGATGTCAACTCATTCATACAATACTTTAGATTTTGCAAAATGATGTACTTGAAACAACCCTGTGATGTAGACAATGCAAAATGTTATTATCACCCCCATTTACTGATGAAGAAACTGGGACTTAGTGTGTTTAAGCCAAGGGTCAAGCACTTTGTAAGTTACAGGATCAAGAATTTAACCTAAATTTTCTGTTTCCAAAACTTTTAAAGAGCTGAGATGACCCTTCAGTTGTCTAAGGGTTCTTTTAGAAACTTGGGGCTATGATTTCTGTTCTTGGTTCTGGAAAAAAAGACCTCAGTTACATTTCTCAGTCTACAGAGTTGGTTTCTGTATCTGCAAAAGCAAGGATGGAAAACAACTGACAAATCTTACACAATTTCTGCAAGAAATAAGTATCTTAAATTATAGTTGAAAGCTCTGTTAAATGTAAAGTGCTTTACGGATGTGAATTATGATCATAATAATTATAATGACCAAGTTCATGGGTAAATGTGACTAAATACAAAGGGATGTCAGAAAAGACTGAAGTTTTACATAGAAATTTTTTTTTAAAAAAAAGAGAGACACATCTCTCATGCAGACAAAAGAGTAAATAATGAGAAGATGGAGAAAGTTATTTGTTATGGGATCAGGAATAACTAATGTGCCAAGGGAGCAGAAACCACAAAGATTATTCTATAAAATACAGTCAGGCAAGCTGACTTGGCAGCTCATTCCTAATGGTGCTATGGTGCACATCTGCTTACAATGGAAGATATACATATTGTGCAACCAACAGTTTCAGGCACGTTACAAAGAAGGTTTGATTCTCAAGTTATTCATGTTAGGAGAACATCTGCTCCTGCTGGAGCTTTGGGTGGCTTGTATTTTGGCCAAGCTGTCTCATTTCCACCCTTCCCAATGACGCCAAAGAGTGAAGCATTGTCAAGTTGTGGCAGAATGATCCCAAGCTTCCTCCATGGCTCTACACATAGGAAGAATGACCTCCTTCTGTGCATCCCTCTCTCAGTCATGGCATGGTTAAACTCAATAATTGCTGTGGCTGCTTCCAAAGCCACATCACTCAGTCCTTTATGATCGTGATTGTGTAGGTTATCGAGAGATGAAGAGTCATTTGCTTATTTCTCGGGGATATTCGGGGGAGGATTTGGGAGGTAAGTAAAGGGAAAGACTTCGTTTGCTTCCAGAATCGGTAGATACGGTTATCAAAATTCTAAAGCCTTTCATGAGATCGTAGGGACACGGCTTTAGAACTGGAAGAGACTTCACCTCCCTTGTTATTTTTATGTTTTACAACTAATAGTGCTTATAATAGTATATATATGTACATATATATATGAGTGTATAAATATATATATATACATATAAATATGTATTTTAATATATACAGAGAGAGGAGAAAAGAGGAGCGGAGAGGAGAGGGGAGAGAGAGAGACAGAGACAGAGACAGAGACAGAGACAGAGCATTCTTAGGTTTGTAAAGAACTTTACATATTTTATCTAGTTTGATCTTCAGCAATCTCTGTGAAATAGGTGCTATTATTGTCACTATTTTAATGAAGAGAAAAATGAAGCAGGGAGAGTTTAACTGATGTGCCCAAGGTCACATGACCATTATCCGACATAGGATCTGAACTCAGGTTTTCCGGACTCTGAGTCCAGTCCTCTGTCTGGATGCCACCTTGCTGCCTCAATAAAAAGACTGAGGCCCAAAGAAGTGGTGACTTGTTCATACAGGTGGTAAGTGGCAGAGCCAGGATTTGAACTTCCATTTTCTGACTTTGAATCCTGTCCTCTCATACGAGGGGTGAAGCAGATCGAATGTTGCATTCGTTCATCTAGACTTTTGTTCAATCTTTCAAACATCTAGATGCTCTCTATTAGTGCAAATCATGATTCTGTATTGCCTAAATAAGTTGTTTTTATCCGTTGCTGTGGAACAATGAACAAGCAAAAACTCATCACCTGGATGAGTTTCTCTGAATTTTGGAAGGCTAGTACTTAAGGGACAGAAATACACATCTATTTGCAGGGCCTGTGTTTGGAATCTTCCTATCTTGGTGGAACCAGCCAGGGCCTGTACTCTTGCTGGCATAGCCTATGAGCCCCCAGGGAACTCTTCCACACTATGGGAACCACGCTATGGTTATGAAGTAGAATTTCAATGTAGCCGAAATTCCCAACTACTTAAAAAATTCTTATGTGAAGCCTGAATGCAACTAACTCTGCTTCTTACTGAATATCAGAATACCCACTGTCGTTGCAACAGGATTTTAGGGCCATCTCAATCTTGCCATGCTCTGGTTGGCCACTCATCAAAGCTGCAAAGGCAGCCTTTTTCTTTAATTCCCCTTTTTTTGTCACATAAAAATCCTTCTTCTGTTTTTCCTGGGGTCTTCATACTTGGCAGCCCCCTGTCCCTGCCCAATCCTGCACTGGGTCCAAGTCTTCCCTCCTTCTAGCTACTCAGTTATTCTCCCCCTTTGATATCTGAGTCAACATGTCCAGCCAAAATGGACCCAGAGGAACAAGTTAAAGGCTAACCCTGATCAGAGAGTATTTGTCTTTGAATCTCTATGATGGGCCCTTAGCCTGGGATCCCTGAACTTAAAGGATAATGCTTTGATAACTGATTCGATACAATTTATCTCTTTGCGATCCTATACATTTTATTTTATGCGTTTAAAAATATTCTGAAAAGGAGTCCATAGGCTTCACCAAACTGCTAAAGGGATCTATGGACCCCACATGTTTAGAATCCTTAAATTAGACAATTGATAAAGTGTGGGACAGATGCTTTGGAGGACTTTCTTGGCATGTCTTGCCTAAGACCAACACATCTTGTGAGATAAAAAGAATGAGTTCTTACCTTGACATCTCTCTTTTGAAAGATTGCCATTCCTTCTCTTATACTAACCATTTAGGATGTCGCATTGTCGTCATCTTCATTATCCTGATCATCATCGTCATCATCATTGTCCTCGTTGTCATCGTCATAGTTAGCAATTACACAGAGCTTTAAGGTTTGTAAAGAGCTTTATCTCATTTGCCTTCACAGCAGTCCTGTGCTATTATTATCCTCATTTTACAGAGAGTGAAACTGAGGTTGAGAAGGTTAAGTGACTCGACCAGGGTCACACTACTAGTTAATGTATGAAGCAGGTCTTGAATTCAAATCTTCCTCATTCCAAGTCCAGCACTCTCTCCACTGAATCACCAAGCTATGTAAATCATTTTAATAAAAATGTATTAAGCCTCAACTGTGTGAAAAATGAGTAGCAGCTTGGTTTAGTTTTTAATTTTTTTTTTTTGTTTTTCCTAAAGTCAGGAAAACATGAGTTCAAGTCCTGTTTCTGACACAGATCGACTGATTAAGCCTGGTTGGGTCACCTAAACTCTCAGTTGTTCGCCAACCCCCATCTGTATATTTGGCGGAGCAGATGGAAATCTGCCTTGTTAAAACAAGTTTTCTTATCAGAAGTTCCTTACCCTCCTGAGATCATCAGTACAGAACCCCTCTCCCATTGTCACAGCCATTCTCCGAGGCAGTAGGGGTGCAGAAATGACCAATGAGATAGTCCCTTGGGACCTTACAGTCTAATGAAAGAGGATATGGAAGACACACACGTACACACACACAAACGATAGGACATAGCCTGCCCTATGGCAAGGATCTTTAACCTGACGAGTCTGCGACCATGTTCCCTTATAGTCTGATAAATGGATTTCAATAAGATTGCTTTTCTTTGTCATCCAATGGTTTCTACCGTAGGTATTTAAATGCATCGTTCTGAGAATGGGTCATTAAGCTTCACCAGATTGTCAAAGGGTCCATGGCACAAAAAAGGTCCAGAACCTTTGCTGTAGAGGTAAAAGAGAGCCAGGCAAAGCAATCTGAGAAGTCTGAGGAGACAGAGATCAGTTTCAATGGAGCCCGTCGAGGAAGACGTCACAGGAGAGCTGGCATGTGGGTCTACCCTCAAAGGAATGTGGTTGTTGTTGTTCAGTTGTGTCCAGCTCTTTGCCGCCCTATTTGGGGTTTTCTTGGGAAACATACCGGAGGGGTTCGCCGTTTCCTTCTCCAGCTCATTTTACAGACAAGGAAACTAAGGCAAACAGGGAGAAGTGACTCGCCCAGGGTGACACGGCTAGTAAGTGTCTGAGGCCAGATTTGAACTCGGGAAGATGAGTCGTCCTGACTCCAGATCCAGCCCTTTATCCACTGTGCTACCTGGCTGCCCTCGAAGGGGTAGAACTAGCATTTGTACGGTGCCGTGAGGTTCTCAGAATTTCATCGGATGCTCACCACAACTCTGTAAATAAGTACTATTATGACTCCCAATCGCTCCCAACTGAGTGTGAGAAAGCAGCTGACCACTAAGTAACTGCGGCACCGCATGAACTCCGGTCTTCCTGACTCCGAGTCCAGCCTTCTTACCCACTGTAAACCCTACATGCCTCTAGTTATATGATTGGGTGGGGGGAAGGTGACTGTTCAAAGCCTGGGGGGACTGTGTGAGCACAGACACAGAAAGGATTGGGGCTGAGAGAAAGATATGAAAGAGGGACAGAGAATAGTCCGAGCAATTGATTATGCTGCTACTGATGTGTGGCTGAAAGGACAAATGTACCCCCTGTCTTTTGGCTGGGTCTCTTTGCTCTTTGCAGGGCCTGGCATAGGCAGAGCTCTGTCTTCTCACAGGCCACCTGACACCCTTGCTCAAAATCTCTGATTACTGTGTATTATGTCAGTTCATATGCTGCTATTTCTTGGCTTTCTCTAACCTCTTCCTATCCCCCTCTGTTGCTTTGGTCTGAATTTAAAGTGCCTCTCTGCCTGGGCCTGGGCTCAGCACACAATTGCTGCTTAACGTTCTTTCATCCATCATCTTCCTGGGCTTCAACCACCAGAGCTGAGCTGCAGCTATCATATCTTCAATGCAATTCCATCGCAGGATCTCATTGCTGGTTAGTGTGGCTTTGTGTTTGATCCTGAGTGTTGCTTGTTGGTAATGCTGATGACACGGCTCATGAGACTGTACACAACTTCTGGGGTGAGGCTGAGTCTTCCTTCCCTGTCACGTATGGATTGAATAACAGCACAATATAGGTTGGGCACTACAACGCTTTATAATGTTTTGTTTAGTTTTTAGCTTGCTGTCTTGCTGATGCTGAAAAGTCTGCAAACATCTGAAAGACGTGCTGATTTTCTTAATTTTTTGTTTCTTTTTTTCAGTGCATCAGTTGACAGCAGAATCTGGAGGCAGATTTCAGTCCTGTATTGCCATTAAAGAATCTTTGGCTGAATGCAGCTTCCCTATGTAATCTTGATTTTTTTCAGGTTTCAGTGCTATGTTGACTTTGAAAAATGGTTCTTTTTTATTTCCCCACTTGCATGTCTTTCTACATGCCAGAGTACAGAATTTGGCCTGTATAATTGAAAGAACTCTGGAATTTGAGTCAGAATCAACCAGCAAGTATTTATGAAGTTCCTACTATGTGCCAAGCACTGTACTAGGTGCTGGGGATAAAAAAGATTGAAAAGGATGGAAGGAATGAAGGAATGAAGGAAGGAAGGAATGAAGGGAGGGAGGGAGGAAAAAAGGAAGGGAGGGGGGGAACAAGGAAGGAAGGATGGGAGAGAGAAAGGAAGGAAGGGAGGAAGGAAGGCAGGAAGGGAGGAAGGAAGGAAGGAAGGGAGGAAGGAAAAAAGAAAGGAAGAAAGAAGAAAGGAAGAAGAAAGGAAGAAAGAAGAAAGGAAGAAAGAAGGAAGGAAGGCAGGGAGGGAGAGAGGAAGGAAGGAAAGGGAAGAGGGGAGGAAAAAAGAAAGAAGAAATGAAGGATGGAAAAAGAAAGAAGAAAGATGAAAGAAAAGAAGGAAAAAAGGAAGAAAGGGAGGGAGGAGGGAAGGAAGGGAGGGAGGGAGGAAGGAAGGAAGAAAGAAAGAAGAAAGGAAGGAAGGAAAAAGAAAGAAGAAAGATGAAAGAAAGAAAAAAGGAAGAAAGAGAGGGAGGAGGGAAGGAAGGGAGGGAGGGAGGAAGGAAGAAAGAAAGAAGAAAGGAAGGAAGGAAAAAGAAAGAAGAAAGATGAAAGAAAGAAAAAAGGAAGAAAGAGAGGGAGGAGGGAAGGAAGGGAGGGAGGGAGGAAGGAAGGAAGAAAGAAAGAAAGAAGAGAGGAAGGAAGAAGGAAGGAAAGAAGGAAGGAAAAAAGAAAAAAGGAAGAGAGAAAGAAAGATGAAAGAAAAGAAAGAAGAAAGAAAGAAAGAAAGGAAGGAAGGAAGGAAGGAAGGAAGGAAGGAAAGAAGGAAGGAAGGAAGAGAAGGAAGGAAGAAAAGAAGGAAGCAAGGAAGGAAGGAAGGAAGAAAGGGAGGGAGGGAGGGAGGACCTGCTCTTTAGAGACTTATATTTAGACCTGGGTTTGAATCTTGCCTTTGCCACACAGAAGCTGTGTGATCTTAGGCAAGTCACTTCTCTGTATCTCTAGATCTGTTTTCCTCAACTAGCAAAAGAAGAGGTCAATTCAGAGGATCATTATCTATTATTAAATAGAATGTAAACAATGACTCTTTAGTTTGTCTTTGTCTCTTCCCATCACCTAGAACAGTGCCTGGCACATGGCAGTTGTTCCGGTGGTGGTGGTGGTGATTTAAGGGTAACACCATATAGTTCTGTGCCTGTGTATGATGACATTCTCATGAGATACTAGATTTAGGCTGGAAGAGACTTTAGAGAAGCCTCCTCCTTTGACCCTCATATTTAATGAGGAGACTAAGACCCTGAAAGTTTAATGATTTGCCCATGGCAGCTAGGTGGCACAGTGGACAGAGTGCTGGGTTTAGAGTCAGGAAGACCTGCATTCACATTTGACCTCAAACACTTTCTAGCTGGATGATCCTGCACAAGTCACTTAAACTCTTCCTGCTTTACTTTCTTTAACGGTAAAATAGAAATAATTATAGTACCTACCTCATAAGGTTGTTGTGGGGGTCAAATAAAATAATATTTTATGCCAGTTCCTGGCATACAGTTGGAACTTAATAAATGCTTGTTTCCTCCTTCTATGGTCACAGAGTGGAAGTGCATGGCACTTGAAAGTGGCAGGGCTTAAACCCAGGCCATCTGATCGTAGATCTGCTTTTTCTTTGTTGCTGCTTCAAGAACTTCTACTGCTACTTGCAGAATTGGCAGAAATTTTCCAAATACTCATAGGAAAGTCTTGAATAAGACTACAGGTTATTGAACTAATAGAAGGCAAAACAGAACATAATTGAACCAAGGGGATCTCATCCTATTAATGATGGAGAATATATAAGACAGGTGCCTTCCATTAATCAATAAACAATGCTAGAATTTTAGTGAGCTCTGTTGGATGGAAGACTCTTCTCAGCTGCTGTACAATTCCAGGCCAACTAATGGTATCATTTTTAGATGAAATTTTATTTGTTTTTCCATTGTTGAGCACTATTTTTTTCTCTCTTCCATTCCCTTGCTCCTCAGGAAAAAGAGAGAAAGAAAAGGAAAACTCTTGTTATAAATAAGGATAGCCAAGCAAAAACAAGTGTGTCTCATTCTTCATGTTAATCCATTACCTTCTGTCAAGGGGTGAGCAGACTGTTTCTTCACCATTTCTCTAGGATCGTGATTGATTATTGACATTCATCAAAGTTCCTAAGTCTTTAAATTCCGTTCTTTTTTACAATGTCGATGTTCTAGTATAAGTTTGTCTCTGGCTTTTGCTCACATCATTCTGCGTCAATCCATTCAGGTCTTCCCAGGTTTCTCTGAAACCATTCTTTTTGTCATTTCTTATACAAAGACGATATTCTATTACATCCACATACTATAATTTTTTTCAGCCAATCCCTAATTAACAGGCACCCACTTAGTCTCCAGTTCTTTGCCCCTGCCAAAAGAGTTACCATAAATATTTTTGCACTTACAGGAACTTTCCCTCTTTCTTTCATGTCTTTGGAGAATAGGGCTAGTAGTAGTAAAATTGATCAGAAGAAATACACAGTTTAGTAACTCTTGGGGCTTAGCTCCAAATTCCTTTTCTGAAGGGCTGGATTAATCTAAAGTTGCATCTAGAGTACATCATTGTGTTGTTTTTTTTTCCCACACCCTCTCCAACATTTGTTATTTTCCATTTTGGAGTCAACTTTGCCAGTCCTATGGGTATAAAGAGAAGTTGACTTAATTTGCATTTCTTTTATTATAAGTGATCTGGGGCTTTTTCATATGACTATATCAAATGATAAAAGTCTAGCTTTCAATAGAAGTTTGATTTATCCTTGAAAAGTGCTCGTTGCTGAATCTCCTAGCCCCTCTTAGATTATTTGGAAGAATGATTTTCTTCTGCACCAATCAGACCAATTGTCGCTTGTTCACGCTTCATTTTCCCCTTATACTTTGCTGTGTCGATCCCATCCCCAACATTGTCTCCCAACTTCTCCCCAAAACTCGTATCCTCTACTTTTTCCAAGGCCCAGCTCAAATCCTGCTCCCCCTATCATGCCTTTCCTCCTAGCTGAAAGACAATGGGGTATAATTTACAGATAATTGGATTCTGAGTTTAATGACATAGGTTTAAATCTCAGTTCTTCTTATCTGTGTGACTTTGGCCATTTGATTCAATCTCTCTTTCTTCCTTATTTTCATCACCTGTAAACTGGGGGAGGGGTTGGTTAGGTTTTTTTTCCTAGCAATAAATTCTGAGATAAAGCCATAACCTGCAATGGTCTTTCCTCCTCAGTACTTGAGTTGTATAACAGCAGAGTTTTCTAGTTGTTTTAGGTGTGTCATCATTCTTGCTAAAGCGTATAACCTCTTGGAAAACAAGAACCACTTTTTCTTTTTTTTGTGCTGCTAATAAAAGACATGATAATGTACTTTGGCCTGACAAACCATAGACTCACTGGATCTCAGAGTTGTAAGAGAACTCAGAGGTCATCTTTTCCTACTGTCACAGCATCTCTACTCATGTAGCTTCTTCTTGATCTCTAGTGATGGGGAATGGGTAGTCTCTTCAGGCAGTCCATCCTGCTTTTGGACAGCAGTAATCTTTAGGAAGTCTTTCTTTATACCAACCCAAATCTATCTCTGGAAATTTCCACCCATTGTTTCTAGTAGTGCCCTGTGGGGTTAAGCAGAACAAGCTTAATCCCTTTCCCACATGACAGCCTTTCAGATACATGAAGACAGTTCTCATGCCCTCCCTCTCAAGGCTTCTTTTCTTCAGGCTAAACATTCCCACTTCCTGCAATCCATCTTTATATTGCCAAGTTCTCTAGTCCTCTTACCATCCTGGTTATCAAAGCACAATGGGATCAGGGCAACCCTCATTCTGGATGCTATGCCTCTACTAACTCAGCCTAAGATTTTGCATGTTCTTTTGACTTTTATGTCAGGCTGTTGACTCATCTTAAACTATTGTAATCCACTAAACCCCCAGGTCTTTTTCTTTCCCCACATGAACTATTGTCCAACCACACCTCCCCTATCCCGTACTCGTGCATTTTTTGAAACTTAAGTGTAGGATGTTATAGCTATGCATCCCTCCCTACTAATTATCACTTTTTTAGGTTCAGCCCAATTCTCTAGCCTACTGAGTTCATTTTAAGTCCCAACTCTGTCCTCTAAAATGTTAGCTGTCTCTCTTAGCTTCCTTTTATAAATTTGATTGGCACACTTTCATCCAAATCATTGGATGAGTCAAGGACAGATTCATAGAATACTCCACTTGAGTTCTCTGTCTGGGTGAACAATGATCTATTCCTTTTTTCTGGTAATTCAATCAGCTATGATTCCACCTATCAATATTATCACCCAATCCACATCTTGTTCCCAGAATTTGTCCAATGCTTCCCTGAAATTTAGGAATCTTGTGTCTAGTAAGTTGTTGGGTTTTTTTTTTGCTAACCTGGAATTAACTATGATAATGGGAAATTGGTAGTATAGTAAAAAGAACACTGGCTCAGAAACTAGAAGACTTGGGCCCAAATCTCAGCTCTAATGCTTATTACCTGCATGACTCTGGGGAAGTCGCAACTTCCCTGGGCCTCACTTTACTCGACTATATAATAAGGGGGTTGGACAAGAAGGCCCCTGAGATTCCTTCCTGCTTTACACCTATAATCTTTTAAAGAATGAAACTCCTGTACACTTAAAATACCAGCAGGCCACTTGATTGGCACCAGGGAGATAGAAAAAAAATAAGAAAAGGCAGGACTCTTGCCTGCTGGAGAGATACTCTATGATGACAAGGAGAAACATAGATAAAGTCGAATTGGATGAGAAGATATATGCATGTGTGTGTGTGTGGGGGGGGAGTTCCTTCTGTTATATGGGAAGAAATACCCACACCAATGAAATTGTAACACACTCAAATTTTTGGAGTTCAAAACTGAAGTGATTTGTATTATATTGATTTTAAACAAATTTTCACATGTTGACTTCTACATTTATTAAAAACCTGCCTTACCTGGCAGCTTTGTAGGAAATTTTAGCACCTGTTATGAATTGTTGCCTAAAACATCCCATTCTTTTAGTGCTATTGGGTAATCTATCAAAGACTTTTTCTCATTTATAGAACAATGAAAAATGGGGGAGAGGGAAGAAGAGTCCTTTTTTCTTTGTCAGAAAGTTAGGAATATTCTTTTTTCTACATAAACCTATTTAAGTTCAAGGCCTAGGACTGTACCTAATCTCTATAAATGACATCTTGGCATTCAGAGCTATGCATAATTTATGTGCTAAATATCCCGCATATTAGATGCAAAGTTTACAAGTCAAAACAAGACTGCTTTAACTGCCAAATCTGAGGCTGACTATGCTATGCTCCAACACTCTGTGTCTTTAGACATCATCACCAATAATGATTTGTGGGTTCGCAGCTCAGCTGGATATTTGGCTGGTGATGTGTGAAGTAGAACAGAATGTGGCTTGCTCCCCATCAGCTCAATCGGCTGAGCATCTCAGAGCAGTGGAAACTTGCCTTTGATGATGCAAGTATGCACCTCTGCATAGAGGCAGACATGAGTCAGAAGATATATAGGGTGTACAGTTAAAAATGGCCTCCCCCTCCAGCCTCTTCTTAGATCCAAACCACACCTCGACACTAAAAGAGCACATGCGTGTGCACACACACACACTCACACACACACACACACACACATTCACACATAGGTAATAATTGACTCTAATGGCAGGGAAAATTATGTGATGAAACATCTTCAGATAAAATCTAGTCTCAGCATGAAAAGCAAGTTAAGAGTCATCTTTAGTCACTGTGATTTCTAACACAAAGCATGACATTCTAAAGAGTGAAGTCATTTTCTTCTAAGCACAGAAAATATGTGTAGACCTTTGTGCCAACCTCAGATGAAAAATAGAAGTGATTGTAGAATCCTTTCCTCCCTGTTCCCCCTGTTCCCTATCCAACCATTATCCAACTGCACAAATTCCTCTTGTTGGGTCTTTCAAATGTCCAGGTTATCAAGCCAGTTTTTTGGTTCATGTTAAAACGTTTGTTACCATTTTCCTGATTACATGATGGGTTTAGTATGTGATGCAAAAAAACCCCAAAATATTATTTTCTCATCTTTTTTCCATTGTTTTGCTAAGAGTGTGCCTTTAGACACATTTCTCCTCCATCTTATTATGAATTGGGTACTCTTCTGAGATATGGAATGTAATTACAATGATCAAGGATCTGAGGGCTCCAAATGAATCTTTAAAGTTAGACAATCATTCCAAAACAATCCCAAGCACCTCATTAAACATTTCATGCATCTTGGAGATAGCAGAATTGCCTAGACTCTTCCTATATGTAATACCCCATATTAATAAGGCCCACTGTGGCACTGATCAGAAAAGTATTTCATCTGTCTCTTTATCTCAAAGTCAGTCAATACCATAGCTTTGCACAGGAAGAGTTTGAGTTCTCTCTAGGAAAGAAAATTAAGAAAAATACAAATGCTAACAGTGTTGTTTGGGGAATAAACAAATATTGCATCTGATTTGTAACAAAAAGGCTTTAGGAAAAAAGTGTGCAGAAAACAAATAGCTAGATAATTAACTGATGACAAACCCTTCACAGAAGATATTCCCAAAACTGCAATGTTGAGTGCTTATAATTCATAATAATTCATAATACGCATTATATGAAAACCAGCAAACCCCTTTCTTGTTACACATGGGCGAATGTTCTTTGCAACCATTAAAATATTTTAGCAAAGGACTGAAAATATATTTCTAGCCAATTTAAGAATCTATGTTATTGAAAAAGTAGAAATTATGCAAAGAAACGAAAGGCTTTTTGAAGCTAAATTGGGGTCTACAGGTAATACAAGTTCTTTGAAACATCAAAAGGCAGAAATAAGTTTTGCATACAACACAAATTCTGCTTTGGTATAAATTCTATTCTAAATAGGCCAAGTCATATTTCACTAATTGATGGGTCCATGAACTGAACCTGGGGATTCTCACCAGTGCACAGATTGTATCTACGCCTCCTCACCCTGTTGCCTAATTGTTCATGCCTTTCCATAAATCCTCTATAGAAGATGTACTTAAAATGCTGGTTCTTTAAATTTATAGTTGGTAGCTACTGTTGTAGAACTTGAGCTCTCTATTTGTTATGTCTTATTCTTCAGGAAAGGCCTCCCCTCCCAACCCCACCCTGCCCCCACCTGGATACACATCTTTGTTCATGGTTTTTCCATTCCTAGTAGAACAAATAATTCTTGGTGAGATGCTTCAGGTTGTTTACCTACCATGCATCTTCCCATTACCCTTGAAATTACCTATAATTTGAATTTTTTTAGAGATAGTTGTGTTCTATGACATTCAGCCATACATTATTATTATGAAAATATTAATGTTTAAAAATGATATGCACTTGTGGCAAAAAAAAACAGCTCGTGATTGGTTTCCATATGCAATTTTCCACATGTGATCTAGCCTCCTCTCTTCTTCCTATTCAGTTTTGGGGCCTAACTCATTGTCCATCTGCAGTATCCGTCCAAGATAGATGAGCTGGCTCAATTGGCTGTCAATCAAACTACATGCCATAAACTGGGCAATAAGCATTGCCCAGATGGTTACAATGATCTTTTTTGAATGGCTGTGGATTTCATTAAGGAGGCTCTCTAGTGTTCCAGGGTTTGATGTAATCAAAGCAATGTCATCTGCAAATAGGTACATCTGTAGAACCTCATCATGTATTAACTTAGGGAAACTAAAAGACAGATCAAGAGAGAATGAATTTTGTATGTGATTTGTTGCAAGGTGGGAGTGGGACACAGATTACGAGCTTTTTCAGTTTCCTCCTATCAGTTTAGCCTTTGTGATTTTTTTGAAAAATAAAACTGAGAATTACAACGGGAAGCAGGGGGGTTTAAAACTTCATCATGATTTCAATTAATTCCTTTTCTGTTCAATGAAGTAGAGCCCTAGGAATACTTGCCATATTTGGGGGTGCGGGGTAAGGGTGGGAGGGAAGGTTTTGGTAAGAATTAAAAACTAAAAATGAGGTTTTGACCATAAGTCAGAGGAAAGTTGAAATAAGGGGGTCAGAAGAGATAACAGAGGAGGGATAGATAACAGATAACAGAGGGAACATGTGGTGTTAGCCTGATCATCTTTGTTTTCTGGTGCAGCCTGGCTGAGAGGAAAGAGATTCATAGCTATTGACTAAATGTGTTGAAAGAGTAGCATCCCTGCTCTAACAGAGAAAGGCTTATAAATCACAGCACACCCAAATGGGTGGTATTCAGAGCAGCAAAGGGCCCCTGAAAAGTCACATTTCAGCTGAAGGGGCCCAGTAGGAGGCAGAGAAGATTAGATGTAAATAACCACAGAGTTCTCCAATGCACAGTAGTCTTACATGATGCTGAAGCTAGAAAGATAACTGAAGACCAGTTAGAATGGAAAGTGATGTCCATGTGGGAGTGATAGAAAGTAGTGCCCAGCAGTGATCAAACCCAGCAGAGATGATACTAGCAAAAATGAAGCAATTCTGAAGCATTGGATGTGTTAGTTGTCCCTCTGTGAACATGCCTTAGCCTCATATTTTTCCTGAATGCATGTGTTTTCACCTGGTTTTCCTGGGTATATAGCCTTCAAATATGTATGCTCCTTATAGGATTATTATGCAAGATTACACTTAGTGTGTATGAATATTTGTAGGATAGTGGACTCTAAACTTACGGGGGATGGGGAGCAAAGGGATTTTTTTATTTCTGTTTTATTTTTCCTAATCTATTTCTTTAAATGTTTTACTTCAAACTAAGTGTGTAAGCTGGATGACTAGGACTGTAACAGCCAGGTGACACTAGATAGCATGCTAACCTTGTGGTGGAAAAGACCTGGAGTCAAATCCTACCTTGGTCACCAACTAGCTAGGTGACACCATGCAGATCACTGGAGGGAATTCTGGGTGCTACATTAGAAATTTCCTTTCTATTTGGACTTGGCACAGGGCATTTTTCATGATACTGATAAATGCCTTTAGTAGGCATGAGAACCACAGTTATGCTTTATTTGGTTTTGTTGCTTAGACAATCCCTGAACCTCAGATGATCCCTGATCTCTGAACAATTCCTGTGGTTACATCTATCATGAAATCTCTTGTAGAAGGCATACACTGACAAAAATCAAGTCAAGCAATCTCCCAAGATGGATAGGTAGGGAGTATAAGGGTTCCCAGGTTTTTAACCACATGGGCATGAGATCAGGTTTTCATCTGACTGAGAAATCTGTGCAGCAATAAATTGGAGGTTTGGGAAAGGCTCTGAAGGAAGATAAGATTCTAAGAAGCGGAGGCAAGGAAGGACTCCATTTCATAGATATGGGATAGCTTGTGCATGAAGGCATAGAGACAGAAGAAGGAATGTTTAGTTTGGGAATCAGAAAGCAGGGCAATTTGGAATGGAAGGTCAATGAAGCAAGAGCAAAATGATGTAAATCTGAAAAGGCTTAAGCCAGAATATGAATATTAAATAAATAAACAGAATATTAACTACTAAAATGAAGAGTATATACTTTATCCTAAAGGCAATAGGGATCAATTGAAAATAGCTTGACAGTGGAATGAAGTGGTCAGACTTGTGGGGATGTGTTAAGGAAGGGAGAGTCTGGAAGCTGAAAATCAAATTCAGAAGCCATTGAAATAAATGATTAGGATTTGAACTAGGGAGGTGACTGGGTGTAAGGTTAAGACAACTTGAAGATATTTCCATTTATTAATAGGTCCATATGACCTGTCTGAATGCATGAGCCTGTGGCAGGAGGAACTTGCTGAGTGGGTGGAGCACAAAGGGGTGGAGCAGGGAGGGTAGACCAGTACTGAGAGGAATTAGAGCTGGGAGAGAGACACACACACAGAGCAGCAGCTAGTATGAGTGAGAGAAGGAGTGATTTTGCTTGAGGGTGTTTATGGGAAGGCCCAACAGAGGGAAGGCTTGGGGATGTCAGTGCCCCCTTCATTGCTAATGTGTGTAGATTTCTTTGTTGCTATGATGGATTTGGCTTTCTGGTGTTGGAATTTGGCTTTCTGGTATCTGAATAAATGTTTTAGTTCTGCCTTCAGTGAAGAGAGTCTGTTATATTTTGCGATTCAGAACTATGTCAGCATATTCATAGCTGCTGTAGGCATTGTGAGTATCACATTGGCTCTACACTGGGTGATAGAAGAAAAGGGCACAGAGTAAAGACATGTTTGGAAATAAACAATTATTGGCAACTGGTTGGATGTGTGGGATAAAAAGAGTGAAAAACTCAGATTGACTTTGAGGTTGCAAATGAAGGATGATAGTACTGTTAAGTGAAATAGAGAATTTGAGAGGTTTGGGGGGAAAGATAATGAATTCTGTTTTAGGTGTGTTGACTTTAAGATGCTTATGAGATGTCCAAGTGAAGATGTGGATGGAGCCAGTAGTTGAAGATTCAGAACTGGTGCTTAGGAAGAGATTAAACTCTAAAATAGATTTTGGAATCATCTGAATAGAACCTATAGGAACCGATGGGATTACAATAATATAAATAGTTAGAGAAAAGGACATAGATGATGATCCAATGAAGGAAAATGAGAAAGATCTCTCAGATAGAAAGAGAACCAGGAGAGAATAGTAGTACAGAAGACAAGGGAGGACACAGTATCCATTATATGGTTAAAGGCATCAGAAACTCAGAGAAATTAAGCAGGGTGTATACTGACAAAAGGTTGTCTTATTTAACAACTAAGACTGATAACCTTGGAGAGAGTGGTTTCGGCTGACTGGTGCAGCTAGAAGTCAGAGTATAGAGGATTAAGTGAGTGAGAGGTAAGGAAGTGGAATCATTGACTATAGATGACTATGTCTAAGTGGTTGACTGTGAAAGGGAGGAAAACTATTGGGAACCACCTTGAGAAGGATAGTCAATTGAAGTGATTTTTTTAGAATGAGGGAGATTGAGGAAACTTATAAGTGCCAGTAGAGGAACCTGCAGATAAAGGTAGAACAAAGATGATATAGAAGATTTCTAGCAAATTGGGCAAATACTCTCAAAAGATATACATAGGTAGACAAGAAAAGAACTGTTTAAATATTGTGGATAAGGTGGCATCTGTACCACTAAAGTACGTGCCCTTTTTTGTTGATTTCATGGATCCATTTAAGCATCAAAGAAATGATTTATTAGCTTCCACTTATCCTTCTGTCTCAGTCAAGCATCTCTCCTTTACCTTTTAAATATCAGTCTCTGGTACATGGGGTATATTTTTCTTTCTGTTTTGTTTTCCTTCCATCTTTACTTTTTCTTTGCCTTTATTCATTTTTATAAACAAAGTTAGGGAAAAGGAACCTAAAAGAAAGAAGTCAAGAAGTCACATAGATTAACTCATATAATTTTTCCTTGTTTCTTGAGATTAAGAAGCAGTGTTACAGCTGAGCCAAAGAACAGGAATGGAAGGAGATAGGGGGCTTCTTATTTGAAAGTCTAGGTCCAATTGCTTATGTGTTTCTAATGAGAAAGTATTGCAGTCATACAATTGAAATACTGTAACAGAATTTTTGCCTGTTTGTGTCAGATTACATCATGAGATAATAAAAAACAAGCCCTATCATTTAAAATTACTCACTTTTACAATACTGAATCTGAGTATCACCCACACATTGCTCCACCACAAATTCCCCATAGTCATGGGTATGATTAGATGTATTAATGTTTTCTCACTGCCCACTAGTACTTGCTGTCTTACTTCATATAGTTCTCCTCCCTTTTTAAGGGACACTTTGAAAGCACATTATCATCCTCCAGCCAGATCTAGAGTTTCCTTGATTTCATGACTCCAAGATATAGGTGGTGTAATTTCATAACAAATTGTTGTCTTGGTTACTAGAGTTCTTGGGAAGTGAAAAGAACCCCCCTGAGATGGTTCCCTGATATTTTTGTTGTTAGAGTCATTGAATTGTAGAGCTGAAATGAATCTGACTCATAGGTACCATCTTAGTTACAGAAGTATTGCATTTTAGCGCTGAAAAAGATCCTTCAGCATATCCGTTCTAGTTGACTCCTTTTACATGAAACTGAGTCTCATAAAGTGGGTGGTTTGCCCAAGGAAGCTCACACATTATTTTTTTAATTTTTTAATTTTTAGTTTACAACACTTAGTTCCACAAGTTTTTGAGTTCCAAGCTTTCTTTGCCTCCCTTTCCTCCCTCCTCCTCCCCAAGATGACATGTAATCTGATACAGATTCTACATATACCTTCACATTAAACTTATTTACACGATAGTCAAACTGTAAAGAGGAATTATAACCAATGGAATGAATCATGAGAAAGAAGAAACAAAACCAAAAAGGAAGGAAAAAAAAAGAGAGAGCAAAGAGTTTGCCTCAATCTACATTCAGACTCTGTAATTCTTTCTTTGGATCACACAATTATTTAATAATAAATCCAGTGTTCTAACTTGGATCTCCATATTCCTTGTCCAACACAAGGTTTCCAAAACACTGTTGCTCTTTCCTGGGTCTCCTCTCTATCTCTTCCCTCAGCAATTCTCTTAGGGTCCTAGAGGATCTGATGGAACTCTATCGCTTTTACGATAAAGCCTTAACTCCTCTGTCTGCCTTGGAAAACCTTTCACAATATAGCTTCCAATCTACTTTTCCAGGTTTATTGTAATTTTCTCTTCTTCATACATTCTCTAGTCCAGCCAAACTGGCCTATTTTCTATTCCCTGAAGACAAAATTCCATCTGCCATTTTTTTTAATTTTATATTTTTAGTTTTCAACATTCATTTCCACAACATTTTGAGTTACAAATTTTCTCCCCATTTCTACCCTCCCTTCACCCTAAGACCATCTGCCATTTCTATGCCTCTGAACATACTGTCTGCCATCTTTGTAATGTAGTCCCTCCTTATCTCTGCTTCTTATAATCCCGAGCTTCTTTCTAAGCTCAGCTCAAGATCTTTTGCCTTTTCCTTTTTTAAATTTTATTTTTTTTAACAAGGACTTAATCATTAGCAAACACATTTTAATATACAGAGAACAATAAAGATGATGGCATATGAAACCACAAACATGTATTATATGTTTTTTAAAGTGTATATTAACAAGGTAGTAACAAAATTACCCTGATTGTTGCCCCATCTGCAATTCTCTTCATTTTCTTCTGTATGTTTTAGTATTTTATTGATGCTCTTTTTTGGTGAATCTACCATTACTCACTTTCACTCCCTTACCTCCTGAATAGAAACTCTCTTTTACAACAAATGATTGCAGTTAGGAGAAACAAATTAAGATTTTGGCCATGTCTGAAAATGAATGTCTCATTCTGTACCTCCATCGGGAGGTGAAAGCCATGTTTCATTGCTAGTCATCGGAAGTCATAGATGGTCCCTAGCATTTATCGGAGTTCTGAAATCTTTTGGAATTGCCTTCCTTTAAATTGTTATGATCATTGAACACATCCTTTTCCTGGTTCTTTATATTTCACTTCACACCTGTTTGTTCAGGTAATCACGGGTTTCTCTGAATTCTTTATATTCATTTCTTATTCTAGTACATTCCTGTACCACAATTATTCAATCCTTGCACAGCTAGTGGGCATTCACTTTGCTTCCATTTTTTTGCTACAACATAACATGTTGCTAGAAATACTTTTGTGATTCCTTTCCCTCTGTCTTTGATCTCTTTGAGGTCTGTACCTAGAAATGGTTATCATTTGTTCAAAGAATCATGGCGTCTTTTTTGCCCCATTCTCCCAGTTATTGGATTTTGTATTCGCTTATATGTATATGGTCCCCCCCCAACAGAATGCATATTCATTGAAGAGAGAGGATGTTCAGTTTTTGTCTTTGCAGCACCAGTACCCAGCACTGTACTTGGCACATGATAGGTGCTTAATAAATGCCTTTGATTGACCTCTGTGGTTCCAAGCTAACTAAAGATCTCCACCAGGGCCTAAAGCTTCAGGAGTTTTTCATAATCTATATCTTCTCCCATTTCTAAGCAGCCTTTAGGATTAAAACGAACATTAAAAAGTTATTTGAAAACCCCAAAACCACAATATTTCCCCTATATCAGCACCCTTTCTTACAGCAATAGGATCCAGGCTTAAAGGTAACCCTGTGAATAACAATGACAAGGCATCCGTGGGTCCATGAAGTCCTTAGAAGACAAGTGAACCCACATTGCTCTGCTTTGGGGATCTATAATATCACAAATACCTTTCCCCACTTTTTTTAACAAAGCTGCAGAACTGGTGGGTTTCTTCTAACATCAATAGAAAAGAAAATCAATATTAATTCTGAGAAGTGTTATGGTCTCACCCCTAGTTGCTGTGACTGCCCAGAGAACCACAGGTATGGCTGAGAAGGGCACAGGGGATTAATTACTGCATAAATTTACCACACAGAAGTTGCCCTTCCCAGAGGTGGATCTCCAGCTTCAGTTTCCTTGTTGGCAGGGAGCAGACCTAGAGTTTTTCAAGTGAGCGTCATTTTCCCTCTGTCTTCCAAATGCTGTCATGAGTCAGTATAAATGTATTGCTCTGTCAAGGTTCTGGCTACGAGAGGCTAAGCAAGGCAAAGAATCTCACTCAAACATTTCAGAGCCAAACCTCGGGAACAGTAAATATGATTAAGGATCACAGGCTGCCTCTAGGCCTTTTCCTTTCCCTGTGAAATAAGAGACTCTCAGTAAAGTAAATGGGAAAATGCTGGGGAGTCAATGTCCACATAAAAGGGGAGGGCAGAGGGAAGAGGAAAGTTAAGTGGTCAGATCAAATTCAGTGAGGGGAGAACAGTCACCTTAAGATAGATTCAGTTTAATGCTATTAGTGGCTGACGTAGAATAGCAGCCCAATATCCTGAGTACATGGAGAGGACTACCATAAAGGCCAAAGAAAATGGTCCCTGCTTTTGCTGTATCTTCCATTAAGAAAATCAGAATTAGGGGCAGCTAGGCGATGTAGTGAGTAGAGCACTGGCCCTGGAGTCAGGAGGATCTGGGTTCAAATCTGACCTCAGACACTTGACACACCTACTGGCTGTGTGACCTTGGGCAAGTCACTTAACCCCAATTGCCCTGCCTCCCCCCAAAAAAATTTTAAAAAGTGAAAATCACAGTTAAAAGAAACATGAAAATATGAGCGAATAATTAGGTTTTCATAACTCTTGACATTGAGTAAGTCACATGACACTTCTGGGTCTCATTTTCTTTATGAAACATAAGGTTTGAACCCAGTGATCTAGTGTGATTTTTGCAGTAATATTCTGTGATGGTAAGAAATTCACTTTGTCAAAACAGCGGCTGATTATACACCAGTAACACAAGAAAACAGGAGTTTGGAGACTGATTTGCTTTTGTAGTTTGCCTGCCTTGCTTACAAATGACAGAGGAAGCCTCCACGAAAGCCCAGCAGCTCATTGGAGGGATTGTTTTAAATTCTGCTCTAGTATGAACACTCACAGTTATAAAGTACTTAAAGATAGAACCTGGACTTGTGATTTCTTTGTTCCGGGGAAACTGGCTCTACCAATTAATCCATCAGCAGGCCTTCATTAAAGTGCCAGTCAGCACCTTCTTGGAAACTGGCTTAGAGAGTTTCTTAGGGCATCGAGAGCTTAAATGACTTTCCAAGGGTCACCCAACCACTAAGTATTGGAAGCAGGACTTGATTCTAAGACTTTCTGACTCTATGGCCAGTTTTCTATCTACTATGCTATGTTTTATATCTGTATCTGTGTGTATGTGTGTGTGTGTGTGTGTGTGTGTGTGTTTTACTGGATTTTATTATTTTTGTTTCCATTTGTATTTTGTTCTGTCTTTGGAGACTCAATTTCCTCATGTATAAGTGATGAATTAGATGACTTCTAAGTCCCCTTCCATATCTGCCTTCAAGGATCTATCTTACACCATAGATATCTTCTTTTATTGAGATTTTTTATGCTTGGCATTATGAGAGAGTTAAAGGCTATTCTAAGCAAAAGGATAGGAATCCCTTCTATATACCATCCCTTAAGGCATTTAATTCTCTCTTTCTATGAATGACATTGGCTTTAGGGGTTAAAAGATGGAGGCAATTCCTACTCAAACTCACAGATTTATTTATGAGCCTTTTTGGATATAGTGTAGTCTAGGTCATCCCGATGTGTCAAGATGGGATTTGGGGTGGGGGTCAGGGCACAAAAAGCTAGGAGGATACCTGGGCTGAGCCTAGCTGGAGCTGATAATGGCCAGGTTTCACCAGATGATCCAGCATTCATGGCTTCCTAAAACTATCAAGAGTTTAGCTGTGGGTTCATTGAAAATTCAGATTGCCTAAAGTAAAAAACTCTTGGCAAAGGTGAACTACAAGGAGAGAGTTGGTTAATAATCAACCAGTTATTCATGACAGTTTCCTGTCTTGCACAATCGTGATTTAACAGGTATTCTGCAGGATGCCTAGAGAAGACCCAGTGGGAATGTGGTAGGTATGCTCAAATATTTGAAGGATAATGTGTGAAAGAGAAGTTAGAATCATTCTCTTTGGTCCCAGAGGGTAGAACCAGGAGTAATGAATGGGTGGAAGTGGCAAAAATGCAAATTTAGGATTGATGTCAGGAAAACAAATAAACAGACAACTTTCTTACAATTAGAGATGTCCGAAGTTAGAAAGGACTGCCTGGGAGGTATTTGGTTCTTTCTCATTAGAGGTCTTTATTCAGAGAGACTGGCTAGATATATTACATGTATTACAGAGGTCCTGTTTACTTCCTGGGTAATGGGATTCTCTGATACAAAGTCTAAGATGTGGCTCCTAAGTATGAGAAGTTTATGATTTAAGTAGTAAGATAAAAGCAATAAAAAACCTTTCTATCCATATGTTATTGACTAGCTGCACAAGCAAAGTTCTGAATGGCATAGCTGAGTAATAAGAGGAATCCAAATTATTTCAGAGAAAGTTTCATGGAAAAGATATGAATCAAACTGAAACCTTGAAGGATGAGAAGGTCCAATGGAAGGAAAGATGGAGGAAAAAAAGATATGGTGGTGGGAAAGAAAAAAAAAACGAATCTATGTGGGGGCCAGTGAACAGATTGACATGACTGAATATAGTTTAGGTGCTGATGAGGTTCAAGACATCATATTGAGTAGATCCAGTCTTCTTAAAAGGCAGACAGAAGAAATTGGACATGATGAAGTAGGAAAAGAAGCTGATGTAAGTTCTTAAAC